>NW_025351494.1:0-1141 GCF_016433145.1 Gracilinanus agilis
GATTGAATGATTTTCCTAGGGTCACACAGCTAGGAAGTATCTGAGGCTAAATTTGACAAAAAAGATTTCGATTAGATAAACAAGAACTAGAATATAAGAATATGAAATATAATAGAAACAGTATACTTGTGACTAAAAGAAATAGGATGGGAAAAATTTGACTAAACAGCATGACAACAGGGTCATGTAAGCCAGAATGGGCAGCTATGTGGCAAATTAAATAAAAAGCCAAACCTGAAGTCAGGAGGACCTAAGTTCAAATGTGGCTTCTGGATTAAACACGTATTATCACACATGTAATTTCCCTCTTTTACCATTTTGCAGGTCTAATAGACATGAAGTAGAAACACAAAGTTGTTTTGATTTGCATTCTCTAAATATTAGTGATTTAGAGCATTTTTTCATCTGATTGTTAAAAGCTTGGACTTCTTCCTTTGAAAACTCCCAGCCATAACCTTTGGCCATCTGTCTATTAGTGATGACTCTAAAGACCACAACTTATATTTTTTGTAAGCTACTTATTTCCTCGAAATAAATATTACTGAATGGATGAAGTAAAAAGCCAAAAGTCTTTCCTTCTCATCTTCATTAAGGCAAGAGAAAGGATTGGTTTCTCCCTATTCTTTTTTGTTATTATTATTGTTTTGACATAGCATGGATACTAATGGAATATTTTGGCTATCTATTACTTTTCTGTCTCTGACTGTCTCTGTCTCTGTCTGTCTCTGTCTGTCTCTGCGTCTGTGTCTCTCTCTGTCTCTGTCTCTGTCTCTCTCTCCTTTTATTCCAGTGTCATCCTGAAATGCTTTCTGAATGATCTGGCTCAGTTGGTCCTTTCCTCCTTTCCTCAAGTTTTCTATAAATCTGACTGCACTTTAAAGCTTATTACTATCTTAAGAATAATTATAAGGTAATGATGATAATGTAGTATCCAATTCCTTGAGTATTGACACCAAAGAAATAAACATATGGCTGAGAAATGGTGTTATCTTTTCCTAGGCAGAAGGTTTCCTTATATGTCTCTAGGAAATGTTTTTAAGGAGAAAATCTTAGATAAACTGTCACATTATGTAGGTATACACACATGTATATATGTATATGCATACACTATATATATTTATCTTTCTACTAACATATATAT
>NW_025351495.1:0-5862 GCF_016433145.1 Gracilinanus agilis
AGGGAAGGGAAGGGAAGGGAGAGAAAAGAAGCCTTGTGTTGATATTGTATTAAACTACGAGGCAAAGGGCATTTTGGATACAGGATGACAAACGTCAAAAACTGGGACACAGACTTAGGAAAGCTTGTGTTCCACCTGGGTGATGACTCTTGCCTGCCCCTGAATTGTAAATTCCTTATGAACAAGAAGGACATTTTTCCCTTCGCTCTGTCAGTTCTTTGGGATGATGCATGCTCTGAGCACCTAAATGGTACCTGTGGATGATGACAGTTCCTGGTTTCAAGCAATAGGGACCTTACCAAGCACAACCTTGATCCTCAGTGGGAAAAGCAGTTAAATATTCCATACTTGCTCCCACTGAAAAATGGCAGACAAGTTCTCCTGCAGACTACAACAAACAGCAACCACAATGCATTATTAATTACAAATACCTTTCCCCAGGGACCCAAAGCTCTTTCCAAATCAATCTGGTTCCTTCTCACAACATTCTTGGCCATTGGGAGATAAGACAGGCCTATCCTTTATTTTAAAAGACAAAGAAGCTGACAAAATAATTTGATCAAAAATGACCCAGGAGATCAATGGAAGGCTTAGGACTTAATCGGTTTCCTGATTCCTACTCCAATGAGCACAAGAAGGAAACAGAGCAAGAGCCAGACAAAATTAACTCATCTCGGGTTCAATTCGGCCTCTCAGAAAAGAGAAAAGCTATTTGGCTGAGAGAAATCTCTAGTTAAGACTATCATTCCCAGGGAGGGAAGAATTGCATAGGTCACAGGCTTGACAATCCATTCCATCCCTTTGGATGGAAATTCCCAATTCCAACAGATGCTATTCAGACAACTTAATGCATCAGAAAGATTTCTTTTTTTTTTTACCGTCTTGGAATCAATACTGTGTATTGGCTCCAAGGCAGAAGAGTGGTAAGGGCTAGGCAATGGGGGTCAAGTGACTTGCCCAGGGTCACACAGTCAGGAAGTGTCTGAGGCCAGATTGGAACCTGGACCTCCTGTCTCTAGGCCTGGCTCTCAATCTACTGAGCCATCCAGTTGCCCCCATCAGAAAGATTTCTAAGTGGCTCTGAGTCTGCTGTCCATTGGAAAATCAACATGGTAGATGGTTCCTCTAGCCTTGTCAGAGATGAAAATGAGCATTTTACAATCACAGAAATTTAGATTTCGAAGGAAATATAGAAATCATCTAATTCAGGGATTCTTATTTTAGAATCCATGTATTTAAAAAAAATTAAAACCATTACCTTTTGTATTAGAACCAATTACTAAGTATTGGTTCCGAGGCAGAAGAGAAGTAAGGGCTAGGCAATAGGTGACTTGCCCAGGGTCACACACATAGCTAGAAAGTGTCTGAGGCCAGATTTGAAAGCAGGACCTCTCATCTCCAGGCCTGGCTCTCTATCTACTGAGCCACCCCTCTTCCCCCAAGTCCATGCATTAAAAATATTTCTATAACTATATTTCAATATAATTGGTTTCCTTTGTACTATCATACATTTTATTTCATGCATTTAAAAACAGTATTCTTAGAAGAGATCCTTAAGCCTCCCCAGTGACACAAGACAAGTTAAGGACCCTTGATCTAATCCAACCACTCATTTTGCATTAGACGATACTAAAGTCCATAGAGGTTAAGGTCTCGATTCTCCAAAGACGTCCGAAGCCCATACCAGCTCTACCTCCATGATGCTCTGATCCTATGGCCATTGAGCTCACGTAGTGGTCCAGCCAGGACAAGGAGCGAGGTCTCTCTGATAAACTCTCTCCCAAATGGTTCCACTACAGTCAAAGCAGCTCAGGATTGTATATGATGGACGCCAAGCTTCCTGCTCATCCATATCCAGCTGTCAGAGTAATACATCACAGAACTTGAGATTCATCGAAGAAAATAAAATTCGCTGGGAAAGGGGATGACTAATCTATTAAGTAAACACGTGCTTGATGTTACAAATCAGTTGTGGAACTTCATGATGTCAGTGATGACCGGGGCTTAGAGATCATTTAGGCCAGTTTCCACTGGAACAGAAGTTTGAGAGTAGGGTTTTTTTTTCACTTTTTGTATCCTTAGTGCCTGGCACATAGAAAGAGTTTAATAAATCCTTATAGACTGATTGATTCTCACTTTACAAATAAAAAGTTTGAGACCCAGAGAGAAGAAATAACTTGCCAGAGGTTATAGAGCAAGTTCATAGTAGAATCCAGGTCCCCGGTTTTAGGTCTCCTGCTCTTTGGTTCTGCTAATCAATCAATTGATGAGTCAGCAAGGATTTATTGAGTGCCTAACAGCATGTCAATATTATTACTTATTCAGTGTATACCCTTTTGCAATCTATAACTAGAGAGTAAATATTTTCTCTTATCCAAACCCCCATTAGGTAAGTAATGAGTAATATAGTAGTAGGCTGATAATATGACCCAGAGAAGGGAAATTTAGCACAAAAGGGAATTTTTAGGGGCACTAAATCTAACCTGACTTTGACTCTGTGACCATGGAGAGCTCACTTAACTTTTAAATAAAATAAGAAAAATGACTGTACTTGACTCTCTTCTTTATTTATCACACAGTATATATTTAGGCTGGGGAATGTTGAAGGGAACCAATACAATAGTATTGATTCTAAGATGGACAGTAAGGGCTTAAAAAAAAAGAATCAATATTACACAGAAGGTAAGGATTTTTTATGCAATACTAAGTATAGATTCTAAGGCAGAAGAGAGGTAAGAGCTAGGCAATTGGGGTTAAGTAACTTGCCCAGGGTCAGACAACTAAGAAGTATCTGAGGCCTGTCTTCAAGCTGGTGCTTTATCCACTGTTTCCCCTACCTGCCCCTCTCACACTCTTTCAAGAAAGGGAAGAAGCCTTGAAGATAATCTAGTCCAACCCCATCACTTGAGAAATTAGGGGAGGCAGGTATAATGGGGAACTGTCCTAGAGGGATGTTAAATGATACAACCCACCTAGAACTCCCAATGGAAAGGTCCAGAAGCCTGAGTGATTTGCTCATAGTCAAGGAGTAAGTTAGTGATAGAAGTTAGAGCCCAACATCCCTAATTCCTAGGTCAAATCTCTTTCCACTTGGCCTATCTGCACACCAATGCTCTTGTCCCTTGGGTACTTCTAGGCCCCCAATTGTGCAAGCCTGCTAAACACAAAATACAAAAATAAAATAAAATAAAAAAGCTAGCGGTTCAAGCACATTTGCATACTGAGTCCAGATTGCCCTGACTTGTATCCTGTGAACTAAAATGAAATGAATGCCAGTTCATTATACCAGAATAATACAAAGCACAATACTTTATAATTACATAGCGCTTTTTGCCCAAAGACTCTAACCCCTCTATAAGATAAAAAGGAAATGAATAAAGTGGATTCATTGATGAGCTGGTACAAAATGCTGCCACTCCATTCAGATCTTGGAATTGGGGATGTATGACATGCATGTATGTCTGATCTTCACATTATATCCATCTCTTTCTAAATTAGAAAAGATGGCAACATGAGTAGACAGACACACACACACACAACAGAGATGAAGTCAGAGACAACGTTGCAGATGATACTAACCTGCCATTTTTATGGAGAGGTGTTTCCCAACGGAGGAGTCAGGGTACACACAGTGTTCCCAAGAAGGCTCCAAGGGAATTGGAAAAGGAAGGTGTAAAACTCTAAATGGCGATTATGTCAGCCTCAAGGAGTCAGGGAACACCAGGGATGCCTTGGATGGATCTCACTCACCATCTACAATGCCAGGTCTTTTCTTGATGATCTGTGTAATATTGTAGGATTATAGGATCTTGGGATTCAGGGCTGGAAAAGATCTTCAGGATCGTGTCCTCTAAAGGAAGGATAGTGAAGCCCAAGATGGGGCAAGTGACTTATCCAGGATAATAAGCACCAGCTCTCAGGCTCTACCTCTAGGGTTTTGACTAAATCCGGTACACTGATGACTAAATGTTGGGAGTTAAAGGAGGGACTTGTGTGTTACAAAGATGACTTCTGAAGTTTCTTCTAGCTCTAAGACCCCAAGATTCTTTCCTCTCAGCCACCAAAACCTTTAATAGATGTGATGGCAAGAGAGATGGGTTGGGGCAGCGAGGTAGCATAGTAGAGTGCCAAGTCTGGAGTCTAGACGACCTGGGTTCAAATGTGGCCTTAGATATTTCTTAGATATGTGACCCTGAACAAGTCATTTAAACCCCATTGCTTAGCCCTTGCTCTTCTGTCTTAGAGTTGGAAGCAAGAGAGGAAGTAAGGAGAGACAGAGACAGAGAGAAAGAAACCATGAAGGTCCAATCAATTAATTTCTGGATAATATGGAACATAAGGTCAAGCTCAATTTATTGGACCTCTTGAGGGAGGTCACAGAATGAAAATCTATGAGGAATCACTGCTATAGAAAGACGAGGGTAACTTGACATGGTTTTACCAGAAGAAGCTGATCCCTAGAAGGGTGAAGGGTCCAAGGAATGAGCAGGTCTCATATCTTCATATATTTTTAATCAATTAAATGTTTTATTATGAATTTGAGAGGCAGAGTAGATGGAGAATCAGCCTTGCAACCAGGAAGATCTAGGTCCAAGTCTCACATCTCACACATACTGGCTGTGTGGCTCAGGGCAAATTACACAACTTCTCAGGTCTCTAGGAAATTCTCTTAAGACTCTTAAGTTGTGGAGAAGGTGACGACCTGCATTGATAGAGGATTCATTCACTAGGAAATTTTCTTTACCAGTGAAATGACAGGTGCTCTCCTTATCCCTATTACAAACTGAATATTGAACATCTATACAACCAACTGAACTATTTACTACTTATATTCATTACTCATATATTATATTCATTACATTTATTAAACTATTTACATTTAAATAATTTAAATATAAACAACTTGTACTTAAATGAATTAATTTAAACATAAATATATTTAGCTATTAAATTTAAATTAATTTTCCCATATATTTTTCAAGGGAAATAGAGTTAAAAATTAATATCCAGGGCACCCTTGGAGGAGAAATGAAATGAAGGACTAAATGAACAACCTGTATAAGGGAAAGAAGTAAAAGTAGGAAGGGGCTGTTATTACCAGTCAAGTGCCCAAAAAGCATTTATTAGTAGGCAAACACTGAAGATAACAAAGCCAAAATTGAAAGCGACCTCAAGGAGTTAAAATCCCATCAGAAGGAATGCAGGACATACAAGTATGTTAAAGAAAAAAATACTAAGTAAATACAAGGTCATTTAAAGGAGGGAGGCATGAGCAGCTGAGAGAATTGGGAAAGGCAGGCAGTGGGGCCATTAAATTTCCCTTGACAATGATGTGTCTATGAGAGCATAGGATCGATTTTAGGAACAGCTGAGGGAGCCTCCTCCTCCCTGTAGCTTTCCTGCATCATTGCTGAGTCTAAGTCTGGTCCCTATAGCAACACAGAGCCACACAAATTGCATTACCTTTCAAAAGCCCAGGGTCCAGGATGATCATTGCTATTTGTTGCACCCCAGGGGTGGTTCTAACTGCCTGGTTAGCCCTCCTGGAAGGTACAGCATCGAGATTCCAGTCATGGAGCCATTTCCCCAAAACCCCAAGTCACCCATCGTGACTATTACTTGCATTTCGAATGGAGAGACTCAGGTATGCATTTTTAGACATAGCATGGGCCAAACAGAACTGTTTCTCTCCACGTACACCTCTCCTCTTCTCCCTCCTTCCCTCTTTGTTTCTGTTCCATTCAGCACCATCTTCTTTCCTTCTCTCCATCCAAGCCCTGATCCATTCTTCCCCAGACATCAGTCAATATATTTTGAGTTCTACTTCAGCACCTCTCTCTCTCTCTCTCTCTCTCTCTCTCT
>NW_025351496.1:0-6636 GCF_016433145.1 Gracilinanus agilis
AAAAAAAAAAATAACTGCTAGAGAGGATTTGGGGAAATTGGGACACTAGTACATTGTTGGTGGAATTATAAACTGAAATAACTATTCTGAAGAGCAATATGGAATCATGCTCAATGGGCCATAAAACTATTGACCCAGGAAATCCACTACTGGATCTGTATCCCAAAGACATCAGAGATAGGCAAAAAAAGGACCTACTTGTACAAAAAATATTTTCAGCACTTCTTTTTGTAGTGGCAAAGAATTGGAAACCGAGGGGGCATCCATCAATTGGAGAATGTCTGAACAAGTTGTGGTACATGTTTGTAATGGAAAACTATTGAACCATAAGAAATGATGAACAGGATAAGTTCAGAAAAACTTGTAAAGATTTATGCAAAGAACTTATTAACTTATAAAAGAACTGATCCAAAGAGAAGGGAGCATAACCAGGAAAATACTATATACAGCAACAGAAATACTATAGGATAATCAACTGTGAAGGACTAAGTATTATTAGCAAAAAGTTCTGGGATAACCCCAAAGAGACCCATGGAGAAAAAAAAATGCTATCCATGGTCAAAGAAGGAACTGGTGGGGCGTGATTACAAAGTACACTATCTTTCACTTTATTTCCTTCATGAGTTTTTTAATGCATGTGTGATATGTGTCTTCTTTCATAGTTTGAGGAATATATAAATATGTATTGCATGAAAGCACTGGTATAATGTAAATCAGATTATTTACTGTCTTGGGAACGGGGAGAGAGGGAGAAAATCTAATTTGCAAAATGTCTAAAACAATTGTCAAAAAATGTTTCTATATGTAATTGAAAAAATATTTTAAGTTAAAAAAAAAAAACAACCTAAATACTATCTTCTATAGAGGGTCTTTCCCAGTCTTCCCAGCTACTAATGCCTTTTCTTCTAAGCTAACTTCCATCTACTCTTTATTTATTTTGTAAGTATCAATTACAAACTTCTCCCCCACCCCCACCCCACCAATAGAATATAAACCCCTTGAGGGCAGGGACTAGTTTTTCTTTTTCTTATCAGCACTTAGCACAGTGACTAACACACAGTGAAAATTTAATAAATGCTTGTTAATTGAGGACAGAGCCTGTCTCATCTTTGTCCTTTTATGCCTATGCCTAACACTGTGAGTGGCACGTAGTAGATGCTTAGTAAGTTTTTAATTCGTTGAAGAAAATAAAGCCCAGGAAAAAAAAAAGCTAAATGACTTGTCCAAAGTTAAGACAGTTAGATAACAATAGCCTAAAAACTTTTTTTACACTCTACCACACTTCCTCCAACTAAGCAAAATACAATTATGAATATGAATCTAGTACTTCTCAGAAATATCATTTAAAATATTCCCCAAAGTTAAAGGGAAGCAATGTTTATATTGTTTAATGTTTCTGAGTTATTTGTATTATTTTAATTCACTAGCACAGACAATCAAAAGTTATCTATCTGTTCTTAAATGCCATTTGAACATTCAATTATATATGTCTTTGTATTTTTTTTATAAATCTTAAAATGGCACGAAGTTTTCAGCTACAGATGTGTGTACAGAAACCAATAATGACTGTCAGAACATTGAGCAAATTAAGGGTGCTCTAATTTCTCCTGAGTGACTCACTCCCTAAAACCCACCATTTATAGGTCTCATCCAAAATCCAGTAACCAAGTACTCTCAACTTAAGGTGAAGCCAACTATAGCAAAGACCTCTACTGCCCTCTCCTGGAGTAATAAATTATAGATTGTAACATCTACCATTATAAATTATCATTCCACCACTCCAGAAAGCTATATAGCAATTCTTAATACAGACTTTTAAAAATGAATTTAAAATTCAACAACTAAAATACAAATATGTTTTAGATGACTTGAAAGTATTGTTCAAAGTATTTTGTTTATAGGAATGAACAAAAGCCACAACCAAAAATAAACATGCTATCAAAAATTTATAGCAAAAAAGTTGATTCAGATCAATTAGTTATAATTGTTCTTTTAAACTATTTAGTGCTGAAATTTAAGGATGTCCAAGTTTGATATTTTACCCACACAAGATGCTAACTGCTATACTTTCAGTAGTATTACATTTTAAATAAAACAAAAGAATGCAATGATTCATTGCGTAAATTAAGGAAACAATAAAAATTACAAACATTTTCTTAAATTCACATAAAACATGTGATAATACAACCCAGATTGGATTGCTTGTCAGCTCTGGGAGAGGGGAGAGAGGAAGGAAGGGAGACATTATGGATCATGTAACTTTGGAAAATTTGTTGTTAAAATTAAAAATCCAAATAAAAATAAAATTAAATGCCATGCTGAAAAACAACTCACATAAAATAGTATGAACTACTAAAGTTATATATTCCTTCATTCTTTTGAAAATTTCATTTAAATGGCAATGTCTAAAATAACCATACAATTTCACTAACAATGCTATAATGATACGAGTCACATAAAAATGAAAAAAACAATTTTTTCTTAGGGTCTTTAAATCAACAGTTACATGAAAAGTATTCCATACAGTCTTTCCAAAGGCTAAGATAACTATTATGAAACTACCTATCTATACAAAGCTGCAGTACTTTCATTTTTAGTATATAATCAAAGTTCAATATTCTATTCTTTGACAAATCAGTCTACAGAAGCAAATGAAACTAGACTCAATGCTTATCAGCCTTGAAAATTATCTCACTGAAAAATCTGAAGAATGATCAATTTCAACTGAATATTCCATTAACTTTTCCAAGTAATCTAAGCAGTACAAAAGTGGTCATATCATGGCAAATATGAACTATATTAAACGCTGCTCATGAAGTAATACTCAATCTGAAAACTCTTGAGGCTTAAATAAATGAAATTTTTATTCTGTGGTAAGTTTTAAGTTTAACAGCATCTTTTACTTTTACTTTTAAATTTTTGAGGCCCTGAAGCAAAATTTAATGTTTTATCCAACCAATGAATTGAACATCAATGGATACTAAAAATCCATGGTAGATCATTTCACAGATCGATAACCTTAGTAAGTACAGGAATTAATTAGGACAGGCCATTTTTTTCAAAGCTGAAACACAGGGAGAAAAAATTATACTTACCATCTGAGGCACTCCAAAAATAACTACATTTGTATACTGTGAAAAATTAACCTAAGTAAGAAAAGAAAGAAAAAAAGGCTTATACATTAATCTATCTGAGAAATCTTAAACTAAATATAATGTTTATAAAACAGGAGTTAATAAGTTTACATTTATATAGCAATTTATGATTATAAAATGTTTTTACATATTATCTCATTTGATCTTCATAGCAACCTTGTAAGGAACTTGTGGAGAGTATTAGTATTATTATTCACATACAGAGAATACAAGGAAACTATGCCTCAAAAACGGTGCCAAAAGTGGCACACAGCTAGTATGGAGCAGAGGAAGGATGAGAACTAAGTCTCCTGGTTCCTACTGCAGTGCTCTATTCACATTGTCATTGATTGCCTATTTTTCTATAATGATATTTATGGTAACCAAGAGGAAAGAATGGGCTTATTCCAATTTATGAAGCCAGTTTTCCTTAAGATTACATAAGAAAAGGGGGGCAGCTGCATGGCTCAGTGGATAGAGAGCCAGGCTTAGAGACAGAAGGTCTTGGGTTCAAATCTGCCCTCACATATTTCCTAGCTGAGAGACCATAGACAAGTCCCTTAAGTTCCATTGCCTTGCCCTTTCTGCTCTTCATCCTTGGAACTAATCCAGTTATTAATTCTAAGATGAAAGGGAAAGGTTAAAAAGAGAAAAATTACACAAGAGGATACTGTACTCTGTCCTCAACCCTTGTCAAGCAAATCAAAATGACCAATTTTCTCCTGTGACTATTTTCCTGAATGCATTGCCCTGTGTGAGGATGGTCTAGAGCTGTAGGCAGAGCAACTATATGCCCAACACTTTCTTTAATCTTAGTGAGTTCTGGCACGGCCAAAGAATGCTGAGGAGGGCCAGAAATAGAATAAGTAACATGCTGTAGCAGAAGTCGGGAATTTTAAGTCAAAGGATGTGGTGGATTTGACTTTGACACATTCTACCTGTGTGACCTTAAGCAAGTCACTTAATCTCTCTAGGTCTCATTTTCCTCATTCTTAAAATAAAAGGAGGTGTTCTGATTATTAGCCATGAGGTATTAATTTGTTTTGACTGACTATTCTTATCTTCTACAGTAGAGGTATGTGGAAGAGGAGAGAATCTATGGAAAGTAAGTCATTTTTTAAAAGAAAATATCATTAAATTTCTTTAAAACAGATTTGGACCAGATAGCCTTCAATGCCTCTTCTAAGGCAACAAGCTAGGATAAGCCACTAATTGAAGAAATCATATGGAAAAATGGTAGAAAAAACTTTCCTCTCTATGGACTACTAGAAATAGTGATGATGATGATCATGATGATGATGACAACAATAACAATAAAGTTCATCTTTTTCCAAAGTGAACTACTGACCCATCTCCCATAAGACTTTTATCTTCACTCTGGAAGGTAACTCCATTCCTGGACAACTTCCATTCCTGAGCCCTCACTTTCTAATTGGCTCCTCTTAGAAACTAATTTGACTCATTGCCGTAAGACTTTTGGTACTATGCCTAGGTACCAGGTAACTTCTTTCTGGGGCAGGAACTGTTTTATTCTTCTATTTGTATTCCAAACATTTGACACTTAACAAACATTCAATAAATCCTTCTTACCTGACTGACCAAAAAATATAGGAAATAAGGTAGAATGAAAATTGTAGCAACTTCGTTTTACTATTTCATCAAAATGATCTATTAAATATATCAAATGAAAAATTCAGTCTATTTCTTTAAGCTACTGAATTCATCTTGAAATTCTAGCACTGTTTTTCTTATAATACTAGATTTTCAAATAACACTGAAATAATCTCCAATGTAATATTTGGATGTATTTAGGATGTTTAATTAAAGGCCAGTATCAGAAGAATAACTATTTGGGAAGGCCAGTTGTGGGCTGACAAGCCCTGTTCAGGCAGAGCCTGTCCTGAGGTAACAACACAGACCAGTCTATAACAAAGAATAGATGATGGCTTTATTAATTAAGGAAAGGTGAAAAAGGGATTTGGATGATTTTAATCAAATGTCTTCTAACTAAATCCCTCCAGATCTAAATGTCCTGTTACCAGGTGTCTTCTTGGATTTTAAACTACACTGAACTTACGTATCTGTCTAAAGCCCAGACCCTAATATAAATAAACCTACACTGACCCCAACAAACACTCCCTTTTGGTGGTAATAGAAGGTAGTTATTTTGTTAGTTAGGCAGGACAGGGCCCAGGAAAAGGTCCTGGATCCAGAAAGACCCCATGCCAAGTCTTACTGACAGATGGCCCAGATGAATTCAGGATCACATCATGAACTATGTAGATATCAATCAGGTAACAGGGAAGTAGGATAACAGAGCAGCAAGGTAGAAACAGCCAAGGGAAAGTAGCTAGTTTCTCTCCAGGTCCAAACCCAAAGCAAAGCCCAGCTCAAGGCCCAACTGTCTCTCTTCAAAAGCCCAGCTCTCTCCACAGGATTCTAGAATCCTGCTCTCTGCTGCCCATACTTCTGCTCTCTGCAAACTTACACACCTTAACTTAACTTTTCCTATAACACCAAACAGAAAAATAGAAAAATCATTTAGCAGAGAAGTTCAGGAAACTCTTTACTGAATTCTATTAAAAGATTGGTGCATGGTTGGATATAACAGTAGAAGAATATAAGCAAAATTGTACTGTTTCATTGAAACTCATTATTATTGTAACCAGTGAATCTTTAAAAATTATGATTAGAGGGGGCAGCTGGGTAGCTCAGTGGATTGAGAGCCAGGCCTAGAGTCGGGAGGTCCTAGGTTCAAATCCGGCCTCAGACACTTCCCAGCTGTGTGACCCTGGGCAAGTCACTTGGCCCCCATTGCCTACCCTTACCACTCTTCCACCTATAAGTCAATACACAGAAGTTAAGGGTTTAAAATTAAAAAAAAAATATATGATTAGAAAAAACTTTAAGAAAAATGCTTTTTGTAGTAGATATCTACTCAAGAAAAATTAATTTGTTTTGTATAATATTTCCATCAAGTAAGTTAGCTGCTTTTTGAAATGTAATAGTACCTCAATGATCATGTCTTTTTTTTAATAAAATATAAATCAACAGGGTTTTTTTAAATAAAAAGTCAAATATTTACCAGAAATGCCTGACAAAATTAAAACATGTTGCAATCATTAAAAATCCTAGATGAAATCAAACTCAACTGACATTATATAGTAGAAATTAATCAGTAATTATTTGATTTAGTAAATCTATACTTAAGATTCATATTTCTTATAAAGTAAAATTTTAGTTGATACTTTAAGCAGACTTAGTTTAACAACTAATGTCTAAATATTAGCTAAATTCCACTTTGCTAAAATAATCAGAAGACAAAATGAACTATAACTAATATTATTTTATTTTTGTCTTATTTTAAAAAGCAATTTGTTACTTTTCATGAATTTTCTCCTTTGCCTTCACACCAATTATACTATATTGTATGTTTAAATTATTAAGTTAAATTATGTCAATTAAAATGCATATTAGTTTCTCCACAAGCTCTGTATTCTAT
>NW_025351497.1:0-5053 GCF_016433145.1 Gracilinanus agilis
GAGCTGGCAGGTGAAAAGAAAGAGACTCTGGGGAGTCACTGAGTGTCCAGTGCAGGTGTGACAGAGCCAAGCCTAGCCCTTGGGAAGAGGACTCGGGCAACAGTGGAGGATGGAGTGAAGAAAAGTTTCGACATTACTTTAGGCTGAGGTCAGTTGGGGAGGGCAAGTGGGGAGATGTCCCACTTGTTTAGAGGGAATCCACGGGTCCGAGGTGGCCCCTGAGGTCCCCTTCTGTCCCATCCCACTGAGATGTTCGCGTCAGGGAGCTGGGATGAACAGAGGCTGGGGACCTTTGGGCAAGGGAGGCAAGGATAGCCTTCCGAGCTTTCTCTCATTCCCCCAGCCCCAGTGAAGCAGGGCAAAGTCTGCCTCTCCCAACCTTGAGAGGCCAGTGCTGCCCCCATTTTATAGAGAAAGGGAGGCCCAAAGAGATCACGTGACTTGGTCAAAGACTATACAACACCAGTAAATGTCAGAGCCAGGCAAGCCGTGCTCTCAAGTAGAGACTGTGCAGGGCCCAGGGATCCCTTTGGGTGCTCTAGGCCAATTTCCTAGCTGTGCGGGGAATGTGATGGGGCGGGATAAAAGATTCAGGAGACACTCTTCCCAGAGAGGTCCTGGAGCACACTGGGAAGGCCAGGCCCAGCCCACTGGGGAAGGGCTAGACTCTCACTTCTTTTTCCTCTGGATGACAATCCAGCCATCTTCAGCAGCTTCCTGCTGAATGGAGGTCAGGCTAGGGGCAGAATTTCCAGCTGAAGGACCAGCCTGGGAACCACAGGCCAGACCAGGGACCTCCTTGCCATCAGTCACCTGGAGGAAAGCAAAGAAAAGAGGTTTGTGGTGAGAGCCATGAGTTGTCGTCTTGGCTGACGCCTGCCCGTGTGCATCGGTGAGGGGATGGAGGAGTGCCCCCTTCAGGGGATTCACATGGGGACAGCCCACACTGCGAGGAGGCTTTTGGAGAGCATGGCTTCAAAACAGGCAAGGCAAGCAGCAGGCTCTCCAGCAGGTTGGGATAGCTAACAAAGGCTGCTTGTCTAAATAAAACATGGCCGGGGCATCGCAAATCTACTTGAAAATGAAAAGGGAGCACCGCCGTGCCCCCCCCCCGCCCCCCTCCACACAGACAGACACAGACACAGACACAGACACAGCTCTGTGAAGACGAGCAAAGGAAGGAGCCACAGCCTCAGCTGTGAAAGACAGAAGAGCATGAAACGGGCCCGAGCAAGACCAATCCCATCTCTTGCCTATCACTGAAGTCTGGCTGCATGGAGCCAAGGACTGCTAGATGTCACCATCTCTGTCATTCATTTCTCCGTGGCCAGCTAGCTTCGGCTATCGAGGGGGAGGGACAGGACAGACTTGGGGCAAGTGAAGGCTGATATGTAGGAAGATTTCCTCAGGATAAGGAATTCGACAGGAAATCTGAGTGTAGACCCCCCCAACCCCCAAGTAACAACATTGTGGAAGCAGCAGGTGGCCTCCCTGCCAAGGAGGAGAAAAGGACTCAGAGGCCTGGCCTGAGAACAGTCCAGGCTGTTGCTACCACCAGCTAAAGATCTTTTAGCAAAGCAGCTCCAGCTTTTGACTTGTCTCAAAAGAAAGAGGGGGAGAAAATAGAATTAGGGATTTGATTGGAACCAAAAGAGATAAACTGGTCCCAGTAAAAAGTGATGGAAGCCCTGGGGGGCAAAGGGGTGGGGCGGGCGGGTGGGCAGATTCAGAAAGGGAGCTCGGAGGGTGGAACCTACCCTAAGCCTAAAATGCTTCTTAGAGAAGGATGACACAAAGAGTGCCAGTTATGAAGAGGCAAAACCTTTCAAGGAACTCACCAAATGCCATAAACAAGTAGAGGTGACATCAAGGGATGAACACAAAAGCATGCATAGTGCTACGTGAAGTGTCAACCCCCCCCCCCCCCAAAGCTCAGCATGACTTGAACCAGGGGAGAATCAGAAGAGAAAACTAAGAGGGATCTAGGGTTGAGAAGGCAAAAAACATAGGAAGTGAATTAGCATTTACTTAGTGCCGGGCACTGTTGTTATTCCCTTTTTTTTAAACAGTTGAGGAAACTGAGTCAGAGAGTGGTTAATCATGACTTGCCAAGGGTTATAGAGCCTGTGTCTAAGGCCAGATAAGAACTCGGGTCTCCCTGACTCCAGGCCAGGCGCTCTCTGAAGGGAGCTACATCTAATAACTGAGGATGAGGGAAGGCAGGACTTATTCCACTGATATTTTATCTGTTTCTTCAGTAAGGTAAAATGATGCTCAGGCCAGAAAGCACAGAACCAAAATGGCCGACAGGGAGCTGCTGGAGCTAACTAACTGGTTACCTTTATGTCATCGAGCTCAGACCTGTGCTAGCTAAGCCACAAAGGGCAATGACCTGCGGGTCAGAGAGCGAGGAGGTTGTGGTACCAGGAGACTGAAGGCCCAACACCCTGACGTTCTAGAGGCTAAAAGCAGAGTTTGCAAATAAACCAATGCCCAATTCAAGACCTTCTTTGAAGGCTTAGGAGAAGATTTATCGAGAGGAGCTGCAGAGGAGCCCAATACACGGCCGCCAAGTTCTATTCCTCAGACTCTTCTTACGAAGCTAGAGAATGCATTAAACTGTGAGAAAAGAAAACATCCCAGGAAGTCATATTTCTAGTCCAGTCCGTGTCAGCCGATGGGAGACAGAGATGCATGTGGACCCTGGGGATAGGCATGGGGCCAGGAGACTAGCCCGAAGTGGGCTTCAAACAGTTTTTTGGTGCACCAGACCCCCACCCAGGGAAGGGTCTGACCTTGCTTAGGATGTAGGAATAGATGTCGACTGGAAGACCCGTGCTCTATTGGCCACTTCCCCCTTATAGATTCAGGATGGGATGAGACCTATGTCTTAGAGTGGCATTCTGGGGTAAGAGTGCCAAGAGTGGCCCTGAGCCCTGCGGAGTGAACTTGACTTTCGTCCCACAGGGGTTATGCCAAACTACCCTCGTTTCCTTTTCTGCCAGGGTCACGAGAATGGTATGATTGCGGGAATGATACTGCAGATACAGTTTCTGGAGATTTTCTGAAAGCATTCATTCAACCGAGTGCTTCGTAAGTGGGACGCTAGGCCAGTTAGGCACATTCGGGTCTGGTTCAACGAGTGGCTTCAAAGCGTGATCAAAAATCAAGAGGGCCCTGAAAAGCAAGGAGGTGCCCCCCCCCCCCCCCCCGGAGTTGGGAGAGGCAGTCGTGTCCTAGCTGGGGGAGGACTAGTAAGTCACCACCTCCTCTTGGTCTCAGTTACTTCACTGGGTGGTTGGGAGATAAACTCCACAAGGTGCTTTGCACACCCTAAACCACAGTACAAATGCTACCTTTGGGGAGTTCTAGTCACGTCCCAACACTTTGCCCTGTTCTAGTGCTGACTTACTGGGTTTCTCCAGGGTTTGGCTACATCAGAGGTGTCAAGCTCAAGCAGAACCAGATTAAAATGTAATTGGGAAGGAAATAGTTAACAGAAGCAAATAAAAAAACACAACGTGACCCAGAGAATGTTAGAATGTTAGCGTGTGGTTTTCTAAAGGTGTGGCAGAGATCCATTTCTGTTTCCTTTGACGCTGCTGGTCAAGGAACTGGCTCGAAGGATCCTTAGAAACCATCCCGTGAATTGCCCACTTATCGGAATGGCAGACAACCCAAGTTGGGAGGGAGTCCAGGTCTAAAAGATGGAGGCGGACTAGAATGATGGGCTGAAATGTCAATTTTGTGACAAGGTCAAGGAGAAGTAAGTCTCTGCCTGCTTCTGCCCCGGCCAATTCCCTCTTCCTCACCTCCATGTCCTCGACTCCTCCATCTAGTCTCTCCTCAGGGTCCGAGTTGTTGTCGTTGGTCTGGTCGGCTGCGCGGACCTCCATGGCTTTGACCTTCGTCTGCTGCTGGCCCATCTGGGTGATCAGCTCCCTCAACAAGGGTTCCTCCCCACTCTGGCAGTGTCTGAACATTGTCTGAAGTTGCTGGCTTACCTGGTTTAACACAAGGCCCCCACCCACCCGCCCAAACAGAGAGAGTCCTCATTCCTGGCCACGGGCCAGAGGAGAGGCACGAGTGAGCTGGGCCGCACTTCCCTCCAGCTCCAGATCAGATGAGTTCTGAATGTGGTCTGGGGGGGAAGGGCTGGTCTGGGAGCAAAGGCAGAAAAGAATCCATCTGTCAAGCATGACCTAGGAACATGGGCAACACCCGGAGGCAGGAGAAATGCTTCCGAAGCTCCTAAAACAGGACTGGCTGCGTGTCCAGGCCCGAGGGTGGGGTGGCCCACGGACCCGAGTAACATGAGAGCAGCCCCAGAATCTGGCGACTTGGGACGGGCCTTGGGAGAGGCTAACCTGAGGCAGGCTTCCATCTTCCACCAAGGTATCGAATTCGGCGCTCATGACGTCAGACAGGAAGTCCTCTACCTCATCCTGCTCCAAGTCGGCTGTGATGAGATCGATCCCAGGCAAGGGCCCCAATTAGGGTCTGCCCCAGGAACCCGAGCCTCCTGCTCTCCTCCCCCACCCTTCTTCACTCACCGTTCTGGAGGAAATAGTCCTCGACGACCCCCTCCAACCACTGAGCCTTCTCCCGGCTGTGAACGCCCCCGAAGCTGTTCTCCACCGCGATCTGGGAAAGGAGAACTCTGCCAGTCCCGGAGGGGAAGGGTAGTGCCCGCTCTCCGGTCTCTCTCCCTCATTCCTCCCGGCTCAGAGCGCTCCCTTCCCAACCG
This sequence comes from Gracilinanus agilis, assembly GCF_016433145.1. Taxonomy (NCBI): domain Eukaryota; kingdom Metazoa; phylum Chordata; class Mammalia; order Didelphimorphia; family Didelphidae; genus Gracilinanus; species Gracilinanus agilis. The sequence goes on from NW_025351497.1 coordinate 4,748, forward strand.
GGGCCCCCTCGGCCACTCTCACCTGCAGTGCAGGCCAGGCCTCCAGCACCGCCCGGACGCCTGCGCCAAACAAGGAACGCGCCTGGTCCACGGAGGCCGCCATGTCCGATCTCGCGGCTTTGCAGCTCCCAGGGCATTGGCGGCTCGGGTATGGCGCGCGTGCGTACCGTACCATTCGCCGGCGAGCGGGCAGCCAATCCCGACCCAGCCCCGCCCCCAAATTTGGTCGCCGCTCCCTCCCCGCGCCTGCGTGCGCACGCGAGACTGCGCCTTCGCTGCAGTCTATCTCTGGGATTGGGGCTACGG
>NW_025351498.1:0-7947 GCF_016433145.1 Gracilinanus agilis
AAGGTGTATCTGATGGTTCAGAGGAGCCTGGAGCCCCCCTGGACTTGGGCAGGCTTCGGTCCAGGGAGGCCTCATTTCAGGAACTGGCCCCAGTGTCCTTTCTCTCCGTCCTTAGGACCTCCATGTTCCCAATGAAGACCGCATCAAGCAGCTGCTGGGACAGAACGCCTGGACCTCTCAGAAGAACGAGCTGGTCTGTTTCTACCCCCGGCTGGCTGCCAAGTCAGACACAGGCAAGATCGGCCTCATCAACCTGGGGAACACCTGTTACATGAACAGCGTGATCCAGGCACTGTTTATGGCCTCTGAGTAAGTGGTGCTCCGGGCGCTCGCCACAGGAGGGTCAGAGGGAAGAGCCTCGCTTTCTCCGCTGGGAGCTAGTTGGCTCCAAAGGATGCTCGGGGTTCTCAGAGGAGGAGTGGCCCGCAGGAAAGTGCTTGGGGCAGGGGGGGAACCTGTTCTGTCCTGCTCCTGGCTCAGGGAAGCCCAGCCTGTGTCTGTGAACGTGGGGCCGTCTTGTCCAAAAGTCCCGGCACTCACAGGGCTGAGCTGGGGTTGTTCTCAGCCACGAGGAACCAAGACAGCGAATGACCCAGCATCCATTCTGTAGAAGGCTCAGCTGGAGCTCTTGGTGGGGTTTCAGCAGAAGAGGAGACTTGGGAGAAGACCGCCTGCGAGTCTGCACTAGAGAGGGCAGACCCGTTCTGCTTGGCTCCAGAGCACAGAACCAGGTGGCATGCATAGAGCACAGCCAGGGAGGCTGCTGTCCTTTCAGGGAGGCAGATTTTAGCTTATTAACTTCCTAGTAGTTAAAGCTATTGAAAAACAGGATGGATTACTTCAAGAGGCAGGGGGCTTCCCACCCACTCCACCTCCACCTCTAGCTTCCTGGAGTCTTTTTGTCAAGCATAGACTAGCCAGCCATTTGTTGGGTGTGCTAGATAGAAAAGGGCTTCCTGTTTCCATATGGTTAGGAGGTGTTTATTATGGCAGTGTGCTAAGCCCTGGGAATAACACAAATGCAAATATACACAACAACAACAACAAAAGATAATCCTTGCCCTCTAATGGGGTAACATTAATGGAGGATGGGAAATGAGTAGGCATTGATTAAATACCTACTGTGTTCCAAGGGACTGGAGGAGAGCTTTAGTAGAACAGTACTAGCAGTAGGAATAATCATGATAAAAATAACAATTCCCATTTTTGTCGTAAGTAAAAAAGTCAAGTCAACAGAGCACTGATTAAGCACCTTCTGTGTACCAGGCGTTACAAATTCAAAGGAAGGCAGAAACAGCCCTTGAAGACTTCCAAAGTGTATTCATTACCTGTCCCTAGGAGATAGATAGTATAAATATATGGCCATTTTGCTGATGAAGAAACAGAGGCCCAGGATGGTTATATAACTTATCCATGGCCACAGAACTGGTGGGAGTCAGAGCAGGGACCAACGCCAAGTCTTCTCCTTTTAAGACCAGTGTTCTTTCTACTCTCCCATACTGCTATTTTTTTTTAAACTAGACCTGTGAATTCATTGAAATAAATCACTTTGAATGAGGAAACTCCCTCTACCAATAATGATCACCACAGTATGGACTCCAAGATGGGAGGTAAAGGTTTAATAAAAAAAAGAAAAAGAAAAAGAAAATTCCGTAACCCAAGTTGCCTTACCAAGACTAGAACTCAGGTGTCCCAACTCCCAGTCTAGTACTCATGACACCTCCTTACATAGTATCCTCTGAACAACTTAGTAAACATTTTGAGGCATCCATGGTCTCTGGGCACCCCAAATGAGGTGATTCCTTTTTTTTAAAGCACCCTACCTTTGGCTATGCCCAGTTGGGTGCCTTAAATAGAAGCATTCTTTTCTCTCAATATCTGAAGGAATTGGATCCTTCAGAGTTTTTGTCATTGGAAGGCACTAGAAGGAATTCCCCCATCAATTGCGTTTTTGAGTCAAAAGAGTTGAATTTCAACCCTGGATGAGTCACTTCCCCTCTGCAGCTTTAGCTTTCTTCTCTGTAAAATGAAGAGCTTGGATATACAATCTCTTAAGTCCATTTCCAACTCTCTCCCTGATCCTGTGCCCTTAATCAGAGAATCCCAGAGCTGGAAGAGACCTCATAGGATATTGTGTTTAATCCTTCTTCTACAACACCCCTAAAAGAGGTCCCCCCATTTAAATACTGCTCCCCTCTCTAGTTTTTTTCCCTATAAGATGAATTCATTAACCTGGGCAATGATGCCTAAGGGCCCTTTCCCATGCCAACATTCTACAGTGTCCTTGTCCTACCACCTCCAGAGACCAAAGCTTACTACTACGAGGCTCTAATTCTTAGAAAGTTCTCCAGAATCAAAATCTACCTCCCTACAGCTACCACTGATTCATTGCTCCTAGTTCTGTGATCTGGGGTCAAGCAGAAAGAGTTGAAATCTGTTTCCCTTTAACAGTCCTTGACATTCTTGATGACATTTGTCATGTCTCCCCTGAGTCTTCTCTTCTCCAGGGCACACGTCTGGTCCCTCTTATGTGGTAGGACCTGGTTTGGAGATCTCTTAACTTGTATGTCTCTGGTTTGCTTTGAGCTTCCGACACTGTGTTCTGCATCTACCCGAGGACAATTCCCAGCCTCTGATGACCAAGTTGCAGTGGCTTTTTGCCTTCCTCGAACACAGCCAGGTGACTATGTCTCTCCTACTCACTCCTAAGAATGTGGGATTAGAGGGGATGAGAGGGAATTAGTTAGAGGGAGGCATGCAAGATGTGCCTGGTGGCTAGAAAAATATTGGGCTTCCAGGATGGTTTCTGCTCCCACGGTTCTTTCTCTGGATGTGGATAGCATCTTTCTCATGAATCCCTCAGAATTGTCCTGGATCATTGCCTTGCTGCTAGTAGAGAAGTCCATTACATTCGATTGTGCCACAGTGTATCCATCTCTGTGGATATGGTTCTCCTGGTTCTCTTGCATTCCTGATTAATGCTGAAGAGAGGGTAACCCTGGACTTCAAAGGCTAATGATAAGAAAGATCCTTGAGAGAATTATCCCCCCTTGGATGCACCCCTAGGTTTTGAGATGGACATAGATGTACATGTTCTGGTAATGCCCCAAAGCCCCAAATTATCATCAAGTTGAAATCTAGGACTTCTACCTATCCCCTAAACTATACCCTAAGTCTTCAGGACACAAGATACCACTCTGACTTCGGTCAGGTGACCAACCCCCCTTTTCCCTGAATTCATACCCTCATCTAGTCACGTATCCCCTGTTGTAAAGAGCATAAAAACTCCAGAATTGATCCCTTCGAGGAGGCAGTTTTTTCCATCTCTGCTGTTCTCCCAGCCAAATTCAGCATGAATTCCAAATCAATACATTTTCTCTTTTGATTTCTAAGCTAAGTTGTGGAGTCTTGCATTCTTGCAAAGGGTAACCATCCGGAAAGCCAGAGGCTCACCTCAAGCCCCCCACAACAATGGGATTTCAGAATTGGAAAGTAGCCAATTCACACTTGAATAGAAACTCTCCTTTACAACTTCCCCAAAAAAGACCATCTAGCCTTGGTCTGAATATTTCAAGTGACTCCAGCAGCCCCTTTCTCTTCTGTGATGGAGAACTTCAGGCTCTTCTTTCCATCCAGTAGGAATCTAACCTCTGGTACCTCTTCATTGTTATGCCCTCTGGACACAATTGTAGAATGTTAGAGCTTAAAAGGAGCTCATAGGTCATCCAGTGTCCATCTCATCTCTCCTTGAACTACCTGAGAATCCATACCCATCACAACAATTTTAACAGACTTTGCCTGAAAACCTCCAAAGAAAGGAAACCCACTACTTCCTAGGGTATTCTGGTCTATGTAGGGGGAACTCTAATTTGGTAGGAAGTTTTTCCCATTTCCCATTTCCCATTTTACAGATGAGAAACCTAAGGCCCAGAGAGGGAGGTAACCAAGTTAAGGGTGCTAGGGTTATTAGGATGTAAAGCTGGAAAGGGCCCGAGGGATCATCTAATTTAATTCCTTCATTTATTTTATTTTTAGTTTCTCCCATTGCATTTATTTTGAGATGAGCTCCTCGAGGGCAGGGACTATCTTTTGCCTCTTTTTGTGTCCCCAGTGCTTAGCATAGTGCCTGGCACATAGCAAGTGCTGAATAACTATTTGCAGATTGATTGGATGGGGGCTCCCTATCCTGCCCAGACAGGTTAACCCCACTGCTAATCTAAGTGGAAGTTTTGGCCTGTTCAGTTTCCAGTTTAGACTAGTTGAACCCTCCTTAGGCAGCTCACTGCCCCTTCCCTAGCCCCTACCCGATTGGTGATGAATGTAAGTATGGACACCCAATCAGTTCAGAACTTGCAAGCTCAAGTAATCCAACAATTTCAGCCTATCCAGGAGCAGGGGTCACCCCATTCATGGTCATGCTTTTCTTTTCCTTTTTCTTTGTCTTGTTAAATTCTTTTAAAATATAATTTTATTATTTTTCTAAATGCCAAGCAATTATTTTCTTTACAATTCCCCCAATGTTGAACAATTTTTAAAAATTCCCATGCCAAATATGGATATTTAAGCAAAACAAATTTACCCGTTGGCCATACACAAAAACATACAGATCCTTCTGTATTTTAACTATTTTGTAGAAGGTGAGCATCATGTTTCATCATCATTCTCTCTGGCCACCTGCGGTTTATCATTGATTTAATCTGACAACTAGGTGGTACAGTGGATAGAGCACTGGGCCTAGAGTAAAAAAACCTCAACTTTCTGAGTTCAAGTCTGGCCTCAGATACTTACTAGCTGTGTGACCCTGGGCAAGTCACTTAATTCTGTTTGCATTAGTTTCCTCATCTGTAAAATGAGCTAGAAAAGGAAATGGTAAACCACTCCATTGTCTTTACCAAGAAAACTTAATATAGGGCATCTAGGTAGTACAGGGGATTAGAGTGTCAGGCTTGGAGTCAGAAAGACTTATCTTCCAGAGTTCAAATCTGGTGTCAGATACTTCCTAGCTATGTGACCCTGGATAAGTCACTTTACCCTGTTTGCCTCAGTTTCCTCACATGTAAGATGAGCTGGAGAAGGAAATGGCAAACGATTTCAATATCTCTGCCAGGAAAATTCCAGATGGGGTCATGAAGAGTCAGCCACAACTGAAAAATGACTGGACAACAGTTGCATTAATCACATTTCTAAGATCTTTAAAAGTTGTTTTTCTTCATCATGTTATCATTATATAAATTATTCTCCTAGTTATACTCACTTCACCCATGGAAGTCTTCCCAGCTTCCTCTGAAATTCTCAATTTTTTCTGTTCCTGTGTCACAATAATGTTCCCTTGTATTCATACCCCAAGTTTCCCACTTAGTTTGAGCTTTTTTGCTACTACATAAAGAGCTGCTATATATATTTTGTGTTTTGGGTAAGTTACATCCTCTTTTTCTTTCTTTGATATCTTGGCCAACCCTCTCATCTTATAAAGGAGGAAATAAAGGCCCAGGAGGCCAAGTCACTTACCCAGAGACCCACTATGAATTAAGTGGCAGATTTGTACACAAGTCCTCTGACTGCAAACCTGACTGCAAATTGGTTCAGCCAGGGTCCAAGTGGCAAAGCCAGAACTTAAGCACTAAGTCTTTTGACTTTAAATTCAGTGCCCTTTCCACTCATCTACACTTCCTCCTAAAGACATACACAAGGAAGAGATGGCTAAGAGGAAGAGAGGGGGATGCAAAGGGCCTGGGTAATGCACAGATTGTCCCCTGGATTATGGGGAGTTGGAAAAATGCAGCTTCACAGACCTTCTTTCTTTTATTTCCCCTGCTGCCAGCGGCCTGCTGTCTCCCCGGAGAGCTTCCTGTCTGCTTCCTGGACGCCCTGGTTCAGTCCCGGTGCCCAGCAAGACTGCTCTGAATACCTGAAGTATTTGTTGGATCGGTAAGGGGGCCAGAGGGAGCGTGCCATCCCAGCTTTGTGAGAAGAGTTGTCTGCTGCCATTGTGCTCTAGTTCTCTGAGAAAAAACTTCTTTCTGAGCTGGGGAATAAGTTATGCTGAAAAGAAAAGGAGTGAGGGTTATGCTATCTAGAAGAAAAGAGCAGTGGTAGCCATGTAGACCAATGTGAGGTTGGAGTGAGAATGGGTGGGCACTCCTCTCTGACTAGCGGATGCAGAAAGAGGCAAATGGCCCCCACTGTGGCAGGAGGGTCTTAGGGCAGGGGAAACAACCTGAATTTCAAAATTTCAAGCCTCCTGAGATAGGGAACTCTTTCAGAACCAGGGAGAAGCCCCTGTGTATAGGCAAGAGAAGGCTTTCAAATATATTTATCTTAGTATCTCCCCCGGTACACACTTAGTCCAAGGCTCAGTTAATGAATGTTGACCAAACAGGAAACCCTGTGGTTTTATAAAAGCCTAGGAAATTAGCCTTGTTCATAGGATCCTTCCTGAACAGAGGGGGAGTGAGGGAAATTTAAAAAAAAAAGTGATAATGTAGTTTGTAACTATAAGGTGTTTATAAATGTGTGGTCTGATGGTTACATATTCATGTACCTAGATGTCTGCATCCATAGGTATGCATAAATGTGGATTTGTGTCTATAGGTGAATTATGCACATGTACCCCGTTGTTTAGTTGTGGCTGACTCTTGCCCATGAGTTTTTTTGGTTTTTTTTTGACAAAGATACTGGAGTGGTTTGCTATTTCCTTCTCCAATGTGTCCCCATTTTATAGATGAGGAACTGAGGCAAATAGGGGTTAAATAACTTGCCTAGGATCAGGTGCTGAGACTGCATTTAAATTCAGATCTTCCTGACTTCAGGCCCAATGCTCTGCCTGTTTCATAAATGTATACCTTTGTGAATGCACACAGGTGTATAAATATATACATGCTTATACATAAATGTATGTATATATGTGTACAGATACAGTGTCCTGATGGTATCTGTCTTCCTTCTCTGCTCCTTTCCTTCCTCCCTCCAATCCTGCTGCAGATTGCATGAAGAGGAGAAAACAGGGAAGAGAATTTGCCAGAAGCTCAAACAGTCCAGCACACCATCTCCACCAGATGAGCATCCAAACCTAAGCCCAACAGCTGTGGAGAAAATGTTTGGTGGGAAGATTGTGACCCGAATCCGCTGTCTCCGTTGTCTCAATGTCTCCACCAGAGAGGAAGCATTCACAGACCTCTCACTGGCCTTTCCACCCCCTGACCCACGCCGCCGTCGCCTGGGCTCTGTTATGCTGCCAGTGGAAGATATCAGGGTACAAGGCCCCCCATCACCAGCCAAGACCCAGGCCCTGGGAAGTGAGGGGGCCCGGAGACAGAGAAAGCACTGTATTGCTGGGGATGCTCTGCCTCCGGTTGTAAATATTGAGATTCTTGGATTCCAGGAGCCAGGGGTCCACAGAGGCAACTTCGGACTAGAGGATGACAAAGAAGAGGAGGAAAAAGATGGGAACAAGGAAAAAGATGGAGAAGAGAAGGAAGAGAGAGTGGGAGAAAAGGTTCAGAAGATGGAAAAGAAAGATAAGAAAGAGAAAGAGCAGACGGAGAAAGAGCAGCAGGAGGAAGAGAAGTTGGAGAGAGAAAAGAGGGAGAAAAAGGAAAATGAAGAAGAGAGAGATCAAAAGAAGATTAAGGAGGAAGAGAAGGAGAAAGAAAAAGAAGAGAAAAAGAAGGAAGAAAAAGATGTAGGAGAAAAGAGGGGAAAAGAGGAGGCGGCAGACAGACAAAAGAAAGAAGAGAAGAAGGTTGAGAAAAAGGTGGAAGAGAAAGTGGAGAAAAAGGAGGAAGAGGAAAAGGGGGAGAAAAAGGAGGAGGAACAGGAGATAGAGCAAAAGAAGGGGGAAGAGAAGGAAATAGAGAAAAGAAAGGAAGTAATGCTAAAGAAGGAAGAAGAAAAGTTGGAGAAAAAGAAGGAAGAGAGGATAGAGAAAAAGAAGGAAGAGCCAAAGGA
>NW_025351499.1:0-3780 GCF_016433145.1 Gracilinanus agilis
TATATATATATATACATAGTTTGATACATATATAGATCTAAATAAGTGTATACATGATATCCTAAGAATCTAATTGAAATTTTAAAATACTAAAGTTTAAAATTATCTTGAAAGTTTTTATTTTTTGGGTATATCTATAATCTATTTCTATATTTGTCATTTTTATTTTATCTATATCTCATGTTCAATCTGTATAAATGAATTCAAAGATGTCAAGCTACCTCTCTGTGGTCACATGTCTAGTAAATACCAAAAGTCAGAATCAAACTTGTGGCTCACAAAAAAGAATGACATATGTAGAAGATAATATTTAATTTTTAAAATTAGAGTTGCAATTTAAATTCATATCAAAATGAGTCCATTAACAGAACCATAGGCTTCCTTCAGAGAATAAATTGACACTATTCCACACATCAACTCAATGGTGATTCTATGTGAAGTGACCCATGAAGGGGTCTCATTAAAAATGACATCTGAGAATTAATATCCTTAGCTGCCATGGTAAATTAATTAATGGCTTCTCATCTGTCTGTGTTCTCTGCTTCTAGAATCATTAACTTTGTATATTTGGTTTCGAAATGAGATTCAGCCACTCATGGATACATCTTTCCTCTAGTCCAGATTTCTTTTTTCTTAGTTACCACCACCTTCAAGATAGAACCATTTCTCCTTTTAGAAGCCAAATTCCTTTGAGATAATTTCATTCATTTACTATAAAAGCATCTGTTAAGTCATTTCTGTTATGGATAAGTCACAATAGCAGGTGCTGGAGCTATAAAAGACATAACCAAAACATTCTCTGATGTTAAGAAGGATGAAAAAAAGTTTAAAAAGTCAAAAACAAAAAAAATTAAAAGGAGTTAAAAAAAGAAAAAATTCAAAATTACAACAAAAAGCTTCCTTATGTAGAATATTGAAGTAAAATCTCACTTTTCTTCTATGTTTGGAATCTAGCCTCTCTTTGGTATAGCAACAACTCTTTATTCCCTACTTTTATTTATTCATGTTTCACTGAATTTCACTCAAAATATTCATAAAAGTATGTAAAATATATAATTCTATATGTATCTGCCCCAATACATCCAGAATATCAAAAAAGTAATTAGCTATTAGTTCCAAGGGTTCTTCCTCTACATAGAGAGAGGATTCCCTTTCTCTATTAATGATGATCCATATTCTATACCAATGATTACCCATCAAAACCCCATCAGTAGAGTTCAGCTAATTAGAATGAATTCTAACTTTCTTCAGTATTGAAATTTGTAATAAACCAACACATGTTCAACTAAGTTATTACTTTAATTAATTGCAAAACCAGTATTCAAAAGAAACAAGAAGCTACAAAGTCTATTTTACCAAGTCATTTCTCATATGAAAGCAAATATAGCTTGATGTCCTTTGTAAAGAAAAAATTGTATTCATACAGACAAGTTTTTGTCCTGATGTGCTAATTAATCAAGTTTGTGTACCTTTATGAAATTTATCTTTTCATTCTTACAATTAATTAGAATTTATGTTGGTTATAACAATTCTTTTACTCCTTTCTACCACCCACCTCTATACTCCCATATCACTAATCTGAGATTAGGGTCTGAGAAAGATAGGAGAATTGTTAATGTTTTTAGCATCTACTTTTCCTGGTACTTCTGCTCTGCTTCCCCTCAGATCATCTCTTTATTTCCATTCTTAGTCTCATAGTCCCATTTGATTGGACTCAATTTATTCTCAATGAACACTGTCCAGCCCAAATGTTCATACTCTGCATCTTCTTACCTCCTTGTGTTGTAAGATAAATTAATAAGATATTTAAGATTAGTTATTTGTGAGGCTTAGCAAGCAGGGCTGGAAAATTCTAAATGGAATGGGGAAGCAGGAAGTGTTATTTCTCTCTCTGAGATGAACTCCATGTTGGCTGGGAACAAGTTGTAACTGACCCCCTGGGAGACCTCAGAGGAAGTAGAGTTTGAATCCTAAAATCCTGGTATCCAGAAGGAAGAAAGTCATCCCCTGTGGGAGGTTTGGTTGAGACTATAAAACCTAACCTGTGTTGCTGGTCAGCTCAGGTTGGTTTAGCTCCCTGATTCATCCAACAGAAGGAGTACTGGCTGAAGACCTAGGAGAGCTGTGTCATCTCTGGATTTTGACAGGACTCAGCAGTGAGAATCCCACTTTCATTCCTGATCTTCACTGTGCCCTGCCCTGCTATATTCTCTAGCTTAGTGTAGATAAGTTCATTCCCTGACCCTGAGGCTTACACATAGAATATAGAACAGAACCCCTTTCCCTTCCTTCAAGCTAGAGTTCATTGAATTAAACCTCTGTTTTTAAAACCTTTTGTCAGTCTACTCACTTGTTAGTTTCACCAAGTCCCTGGCTAGGTGAATCTGTGTTGGCAGTTGGGCCTCCAACTAAATTGTATTTCCCCAACTTGTTAATCTTGTCTTGTCTACTACCCATCCTCAGAACCCTGATAATATTTAATTTAACCCCCAGTTTTCCCCTATAAGACTCGTTAAATTATATTCTTTGTCATATAGATACTTGTTGTCTCCACCACAAAAGAATTTAGATGTCTTGAATCCCTCACGTACTATGCATGATATAGACCCATTTTATTCAACCTGAAATACATCAAAGTAAAATGATCTCACTTTTTCTCTATCTCTTCTTTTGGGGTTCGTGATGTCTCTTTCTTGAATCTTACTAGAAGTATCACTGGAATGGGTCTGTTTTTATGTTAAAGAGAGAAATGGGGTACATGATATGTCCAGTGAAAACTAGTATCTCTGGTGTGAGGTATGATTCAGGACTTTATTCCAGCCTTTGGCATCCATCTGCTACCCAGCTCTCACTTCTGGGCCAAGAAATTGTAGCCTACATAGAGGTCATAACCTGATAAGAACCTTATTTGGAGATAGACTAAACCTGATTGAACTTAACTGATAGTTCTGAAGCATATCAATGAGTTAGGGAGGTGTCTACCCTAAGCACGTGATGGCTTCCCTTGAAAAGTAGCTAAATATCAATAATTAATTCCAGTGGGCCATGAAAGTGGTGAAATCACACACTGTGTTGCACTTAGAATTGATATCTTCAAGTTCTAATCTGGCTCTAGGTTCTCCACAATACCTGCATCATAAGCTATCATTTGTTTTCTTGACTTTTGTCTTCTCTCTGGACTCTAATGACTGGAAGACAGAATGAGGTCAATGATTTCTTATAATTTTGCCTTTCTTAAAAATACAATTGATTCACAAGTCAAAAGACATCACCAAAACCATTTTACTATTTCATTTTCATATGAGTTTACTCCTACCTCAAAGTCCAACAGCAATAGGAAAGTGACAAAACAGCAGGTGTGAATACACTGGAAGTTATAGTCCCAATACTACACACAGGTGGCTCAGGCCATAGTGTTTCTTTCTCACTGGACCAAAGCATCAGTGGAATTCAGCAGCCCCTGTCTGTCTAAGCAGTCTAGGTTTTGAAAAACAACTACTCTTCTCCTGGTGTGAGGAAGGGGCTAGAAAAGGTGCTTAAAAATTGTGTGCCTTATTTAACCTAAACCTGGCCAGTTTACCATGGCAGTAGAGGATCCTATATGAAAGCTGATACAAACAAATATATGTGTGTGTGTGTGTGTGTGTGTGTGTGTGCGTGCGCGTGTGTGTGTTTGTTTGTTTGTTTTTCATTCTTACAATTGATAGAATTTATGTTGGTTATAAGTTAACTCTTTTAGTCCTTTCTACCACCCACCTCCTTGGAGGTGGGTGGGTATAT
>NW_025351500.1:0-4286 GCF_016433145.1 Gracilinanus agilis
AAGATTAATTAAAGATCAGGAAAGAATCAGCACAACAGATCTAGAAAAAGTAATATCCATTGACCTCTACGGGGTGACTAGATGGGGAGGTAAGGCAGTCAGTGGCTGCCTGCTGCTGCCTTTGCTATTGTCTAATAGAATCCCTCTCTTCCTTCAAGACACAAGTTTCCATGTGAAACCTTTCCTGATCCCTAGAAATCCCTAGTTGCTGTACCCTCCCTCTCAAACTACCTTGCATTTAACTGCTTTGTATTTATTCTCTATGTATTTATTTTGCATATGCTGATATATCATTGTTGTCTCTCATATTAAAATGTTAGCTCCCTGAAAACAGATATTGTTTCTTTCATTGTATTTGTGCAGTGCTTGTCACATGGGAGTTTAATAAATATTTGCTCACTAATTAACACTCTTTGACTGATCACCATTATCACAAAGAGATCAAATAAAGAGGAAAATTACTTATATGTACAAAAATATTTATTACAGCCCTTTTTTGGTTATAGCAAAGAACTGGAAACTAAAAAGGTTCACATCATTTGGGAAATGACTAAACAAATGGTAAATGAATTACTATAATATTACTATTCCATAGGAAAGTAAGATATAAAGAGAGTTAGAGAAACCTTGGAAGACTGGTATAAACAGAAGCAAAATGAAATGAATAAATCTAGGAGAATAATCTATACCATGATAATAATATTATAAAAAACAATACTTTTGAAATATTTAAAAACTCTGATCAACACAAGGACCAACCACAACTCCAAAAGATTGGTGGCTCATTAAGCTTCCCATCTCTTGACAGAGAGATGATGCCCTATAAGTGCTCAATAAAACACTTTCAAACAGAACCAATGTGTAGGTTTATTTTGCTTGATTATACTTGCTTATTTGCGAGAACAGGGGCAGGGGAAGTTGGTGGAGAAGGGGGACAATAGGGGTAGACATACTACATAGAGATGTAATTAAAAAAAAAGAAAAATGTCATTTTAAAAATTAATGGGTGGAAGATAACAGCACATGCTTCAGAAGGAGAAATTGACAAGTAGAGTAGCTTTGGACCTAATGGGTTGAAATTATATACATATATTTTTAAATATATGTAATAATAACTAATTAAATGGCACTAGGATACTAGCTGGTAGCTAAGGAAAGGCGAAGGAAACACATCTGGAATGGGGATTCCATACACTATAATCAACTTTTTCAGGTTTTAAAATGTAAAAATATTGATATTTATGTTTTTCAAGTTTAAAATAATTTAAAATTAGAATTAAAATCCTGATAAATAAATTAGAAAATTAGAAAAGAAATGGATAAAGGGAAAGCAAATAACCCTATATAGGATTGCATACACTATAGAAGTAATTACTAAATCTAAAATCTGGTTCTTTGGAAAAAAATAAAATCAATAAACATTTAGTTAATTTTATTTTTATAAATAAAGGTAATTAAAATTGTCAAAATAAAAGAGAAACAAGTAAAATGACAACAAAGATGAAATAAAACTATCAGAATTTCCTATAGACATGTTAACAAAATCAAGAATTTAAAGACAGTGCATAATTGTCCACAACAATATAATGTTAAAGGAAATATAACTTAAAATAAATATCTTAAAAAAAAAAGAAAGATTTTAAACAACCGAATCTCATAAAAAGTTACTGAACAATAAAGGAACTAGCAAAGGGGAGGGAATCTTTTGGTCTAGATAGATTTATAGGTTGATTTTGTCAAATGTCAAAGGAGCAATTAACAGCTACGTATATAAATTATTCTTTCTTTTATTTATTTGATGCTTACCTTCTGTCCTAGAATCAATAATACTGTGTATTGGTTCCAAGGCAGAAGAGTGGTAAGGGCTAGACAATGGAGGTTAAGTGAGTTGCCCAGGGTCACATAGCTGGGAAGTGTCTGAGGTCAGATTTGAACCCAGTATCTCCTGTCTCTGGGCCTGGCTCTCAATCCACTGAGCCATCCAGCTGTCCCCTAAATTATTCTTTCTTAAAAACCCTTAATTTCTGTCTTAGAATCAATACTGAGTATTGGTTCCAAGGCAGATTCTGCCTTTAGAAGAACAATAAGGGTTAGGCACTCGGGGTTATGTGATTTGCCCAGGGTCCCACAGCTAGGAGGCATCTAAGATCATATTGAACCTAGAACTTCCCATCTTTAGGCGTGGCTTTCAATCCACTGATCTACCTAGCTGCTCCATTATAAATTATTCTTAAAGTCAGTTGTGGCACAGTATAAAACATTGGACTTCAAGTCAAGAAGAACTGAATTCAAATAATATCTCACTTACCAGCTGTCTATGAACAAGCCGTTTAGCCTCTTTCAGCCTCAATTTCCCCTCCTGTAAAATAATAATTTTTTAATTATTTTTATAAGATCATAAAAATATTTTATAAGATATAATTTTATATAAATTACATATGAAAATAATATTTTATAAGATAATAATAGCAAATGGAAGTTATGAGTCACCCCTTGTAGTTCATTGGACAAAACATTCCATCTTCTGACTTGGACCTAGAATTCTCTCCCTCCTCATCTTCACCTTTGGGCTTCCCTGGCTTCTTTCAGGTCACCACTAAAATCTTATCTTTTATAAGAAGACTTTCCTGATCCCCCTAAATGCTGGTGTCTTCTCTCTGTGATTATGTCTAGTTTATCCTGAGTATATCTTGCTTAAACATAATTATTTTCCAGTTATCTTCCCCCATTAAACTGTGAGCTTTCTGGGGAAAAAAACTTGGATTTTGCTATTTCTTGTATTCCCAGCATTTAGCTCAGGACCTGGCACATAGTAGGTACTTAATAAATGTTTGATTTCTTAACATATATTACTTCTACGTATAGTTGCCACACACAACCCAGTTATGTGGTGTTATATGTTATGGTTTTTATGTATTTAACCTACTATATATAATATCGCCATGTGTCTATTACATTATAGTCTAAACATTGTTTCTACCTGTGATCATTCTTGTTGTATGGAATGAGTTCTAGTGCAGATGATATATACTAAGTATTTGCATGTATATTGTATTTTTAGCTAATTATCTGTAGCTTTTTTTATATATTATTTTATGAACATTTTTAATTTATATCTGTAGCTTTACCAATTTGCCTCTCATTTCCCCACTGTCCCTGTAATTTGCAAGTACTGTTTTTATTTTTTAACTTAGAGGAAAAGATGCAAGGATCCTTTTCAGGAAGCTGCCATATTTTCATAATGCTTTAGGATCAAGAAGACATGTTCTTTATATGGGTATAAGATTTGGGGTCTGGGTTTTGAAAGATTATTACAAAAATGAATAATATGGAAATAGGTTTTGAGTGATAATATATGTATAACCCAGTGGAATTGCTTATTGGCTCTGGGAGGGGAAAAGGAAAAGGGGAGAGAGTCAACAAGAATCATGTAACCATGGAGAAAAAAATTAAAAATAAAACCAAAAAAATTTAGAACCACAAGAACAAATGCAACTAAAATCAGAAGGGAAACAACAAAACTGGGGGAGAATCTTTATAACATAAAACTCCGACAAAGGTCTAATTACTCAAATATATAAGGAGCTAAATCAAGCCATTCTCCAATTGATAAATGGGCAAGGGACATGAAATAGGCAATTTTCAGATAAAGAAAATCAAAACTATCAACAAGCACATGAGAAAGTGCTCTAAATCTCTAATAATTAGAAAAATGCAAATCAAAACAACTCTGAGGTATCACCTCACACACACCTAGCACAGTGGTTAAAATGAAAGAAGGGGAGAGTAATGAATGCTGGAGGGGATGTGGCAAAATTGGGACATTAATGCACTGCTGGTGGAGTTGTGAATTGATCCAACCATTCTGAATGGCATTTTGGAACTATGCCCAAAGAGTGCTAAAAGAATGCTTGCCCTTTGATCCAGCCATAGCATTGCTGGGTTTGTACCCCAAAGAGATCATAGATTAAAAGACTTGTGCTTGAACACATGGGTTGAATCGGACACGATTTGGGATGTAGACTCTTAATAACCACCCTAGAATAATTATCAATAATATGGAAATAGGTCTTGATCAATGACACAGGAAGAAACCAGTGGAAATGTGCATCGGCTACTGGGGGGTGGGGGAGTGGGGGTGGAGGGAGCAAGAACATGAATCATAGAACCATGGAAAATTTTTTTTCTAAGAAATTGAAAAAAAAGAACAAGAACAAGAACAAGAAGGAAGAATAAGGAGGAGGAGGAGGGGAAGGAGGAGGAGAAGGAGAAGGAGAAGGAGAAGG
>NW_025351501.1:0-2966 GCF_016433145.1 Gracilinanus agilis
TTTTTTAACCCTTACCTTCCATCTTAGAATCAATATGATATATTGGTTCTAAGGCAGAAGAGTGATAAGGACTAGGCAATGGGGGGTCAAATGACTTGCCCAGGGTCACACAGCTACGAAATGCCTGAGGCCAGATTTGAACCCAGGACCTCTGAGATGGGAATCTCTGGGCCTGGCTCTCAATACACTGAGCCACCCAGCTGCCCCCCAAATTTTTCATTTCTAACCTTGAATGTTATCCTGATCAGTGACCATTTCCATTAAACAGATCCAACTTTTGGTGTCACAAGGAAATAATAAAAGAACATTTTGGTTCTACCCATTTGATTCCAATCTGAGGAAGGATGTTAGCCAGGTCTTCCTCTAAGTCAGAAGTGAAACTGAACAAATGAGCTCAATGACCTGATCATTAAAAAATGGAGTCCAGATAAGCTCCAAATAGTTGTCCCCTTATTCTAACTCCTCCTGCCAATCCCCATCATGCTGGTCTCCCATCTGGCCCTAGGGTCTACATGGGAATTGCTCTCATGTTTCCTATACTGCCAACCCTGGGGTGTCTGCCCATGCCAGGTGGTCTTAAGCACATGAGCTTTGGACACGACTTCCTTTGCACAACTGTCCTGTTGGCATCTACATTTAATCTGCACAGGCAAGTTCACTGTCCTACAAGGTTCCAAATGAACAGCTGAAGCCCTGAAGCAATTTATCCAGCTCCCTTCTACTTGGTCAATCCTGCTAAGATACCTAGAGAGGGGACTGGCCAAAATCACCATGCCTGTCTCTATAGCTGTTTCTGATCTTGTTGATGTGTAGACTCAGACCTAGGCACAGGGTGAGTGGTTTAAGGTTATCAATCTTGATAATGCTTTTTCCCTCTATTTCTGGGAATGAAATTAGTAAGGAATGTCGTTTTGCTTGGTTATCCAATGTTCCATCCACTAAAAGAGAGGCATTTTCAATCAGACTTCAATAGCCACTATTTTGTTAACGGGAAATACTCTATGAAGTAGGGTTATTGGTAAATCCTTCCAGTTGTCTGAGCTCCAGACTGCAAGTGAGTCTTAAGGAATAAATCTGAGAAACTCTCCATCAAAACAAGTTCCTTAGCAATGGCCATTGGTTTGACCAAATGGTCTGGGGTCTGGAAAACCTAGAACTTGACATTCAAAAGCTTCCCCTTTTGGGATCAGGATCAATGGAGGAATTTTGTTGATGCCTCCCACTGAATATAGTTGTTTATAGAGCAAGTTAGTATCCATCAAAAACATGTGCTAAAAAAACAAGATAAAACAACAACAACAAACATGTTAGAGCTGTTCTCCAAAGTAATAGCTTTGTTACAGCAAAGGTTAGCAAGTGGGTCCAGTGTCAATTTGGACATTCAGGTGGTGATAACATGCTGTGTCAGGAAAGAACCTTATGATTCCTCTCAGTAAGGTCAGGATAGCTGTTCTTCACACAAGTAGTCCTCAGTCTATCCTTAACTGGAAAATAGAACTCTCCCATCTCAGAGCAAGACGGTTACTCCTACTGATGATTATATTAAAAGGCATCTATGCCAAGTGTCCTGCGTCTCTGAAGCCATGTCTGTGACAAAGCAATGCTACCCTGGGAAAGGGAAGGGCTCCCTTTTCTAGTGGTTTCTTGGATCCAAATTCCAGGAAGACTTATCTGATGAGAATGGACTGCTACTAGACATAGTGCTGATTGATCCTATCCAGTCCCTCTTTATATCTTCCCTGAGCACAGAATTGCTTTGACTACAAGGTCTTTGCCCCTTCATAGTACTCCATGGAGCTCCAGAGGGTTCCTGGAGAAGTAGCTCAGAACCTCCTCAATTGGTAGACTTCTATTCCTTTAGGTCTATTAAGGGAGCTTCTTCCCTCAAAAGGCTTAGGGGCAAAGGGGTCATATTGTTGGGATTTTGTTGGGACCTTGCTCTCCAATAACATGAGGGAGATGAAACTGTTGTTATATAACTGTTACCTGGAAGAAAAGTTTATTTGTCAGTGAAAATCTAAGGCACAGAAATCTTTCCTGGGGCAGTGGGGTAAGAGGGTAGGCAGTAGAAGGGTTGTGGGGGGCAGTGGTTCAAATAGTAGTCTAACTCTTCAATGTATTTTAGAGAGAAGTGACTATTTCCCTGTTGACTTAGTGGTAATTCTGAGTCACCTAATGAAGGTGAGGGAAAGTCTTTAGCTCCTATTTTAGTCACTGTAGAAGAAAGGAGCAGCCCTTCTACAGAGGCCTCTGAGAAGGCAAGATTATATATTTTTCCCCTAGTATAGCTCTTAGGGAGGGGGAGGTTTTCACAGGTGGGCCTGGGAATAATACTGAGGGGGTGGCAGTACAAGGAGAGGCTTGATATCAAATTAGATCCAGGAATAAGTTGTATGCAAAAGGCTTACGACCTCTTAATGACTTTACTACAAATATTCAGTGATCTTTGAGTGACTCATTTTGTCCTCACATAAAATATAAAAAAAGAGGGACTTGACTGTAGAGTTGCACCTTCAACAACTCTCTAAGCGGACATGGCACCTGTTCTTAAGGGTTGGTCTTCAACTGCCACATCCCTTCCCCTTTCAATACATTCAGGTGGTTCTCTATTACCTTATCAAATACAAATTATTTTGTTTGGCATTTAAAGCCCTTCACAACCTGGCTCCCTCCTACCTTTCCAATTTTACACTTTACTCCCTGTCATATTTTTTGTGATCCAGCGACACGGGCCTCCTTGGTCTTGAACAAGAAACTTCATCATCTCCAGACTCTGGATATTTCCACTGGCTGTATCCCTAAGACTTAGAATAGTGTCTGATGGACAGTAGGTGTTAGTAAATACCTGCTTGCTTGATAACCTAGAAGAAATATAGCATAAGCATGGCACTAACCCCCATTTCTCTCCAGACTCCTCTCCTCTCTCTCTCTCTCTCTCTCTCTCTCTCTCTCTCTCTCTCTCTCTC
>NW_025351502.1:0-7429 GCF_016433145.1 Gracilinanus agilis
ATATATATGTATATATATATATATATATTTGTTTACATCTTGTTTTCTTCATTATATTGTGAACTCCATGAGGGCAAGGACTATCTTTTACCTCTTTTTGGATCCCCCAAGAGTAGCACAGTTTCTAGCATTTAGTTGCTAAATAAATGTTGATTAATTTACTGACTTTTCTAGGTAATAAAAAGTGATGTCATCAAAAACTTAGTATCTAATTAGAATAGAAAGAGTAAATTTAAATGACATTATCTTGATAGGGAAAGGGATTAGATCTGTGATTTCATAAATATGGGGAACTCCTAAAAGAGAAAACTCTCCTTACTAGTGTAGGTTTTTCTCTGTAAGCCTGGAATCTTAGAGAATATCCAGCATCATACAATCTGTTTATGGCAGAGGAAAGACTTGAAACTGAGTCTTCTTGGTACTGGAGACAGTTCTCCATGTTATCTCTCACTTGACATTCATATTTAGTTAATCATTTTAAAAATCCAAGTGCAGTTGTGAGGAGCCACAGGAAATTAGGTCAAAAGAAGAATATACTTTGAAATAAATGACATCTTTTGTTAGTCACTAATCATGAGATCTTTCCGATCCCTCACCCAATTTTCTTTTCTTGAAATCTCTTTGTATTTTTATAACTTCTTTGAATTTATTATATATATATATTATATTATAAATAAATACAAATAAATAATGAAAATATATTATAAATAAACATTTGTATCTCCACAGAAGGTTCCCAAAAGACATTAAGCATTTTTGTGGTTTATTTATTTTTGGTATCCCAGCTCTACCACTATCTTGTGTTATGCACAATGTAAGCACTTTGTACTTGTTGAATTTAGTTGAATTGATCTATTTGGTTTATCAATCAACCAATCAACAGACTATTAATGACCTCCTATGAGATGGGTACTATACTGGGAGCTGGTGATACAAAGGCCAAATTAGTAATAATCCCTGTTTTCTAGTTTACATTGTTCTGGAGAGAAAGAAAAGCAACACATGAGTTAAATATATTTGAAATGTTTTCAAAACAAATTTATAAATACAACATAACTTTGAGGTGAAATCACTAAGTAGCCAGAGGGGATCAAGAAAGGCCTCATAGAGAAGGTGATTTTAGAACTGAGACATAGGGAGTCTAAGAGGTGTTGTGTGAAGAGGAGGAGCATTCCAAGAGTGGGGAATAGTCTATATGTGAAGACAGGAAAGAGAGAGTATTGTGCAAGGAATAGTAGATGCAAATGTTTCAGAATTATATAATATTTGTTATGTTTCCATTGAAAACAGAGTGGCTCATTGCATCAGAAATTTGAATATAAATGACCACACTTCTTCACTGATTAATTTTATTATCTGCTTTGCAGTTGTTGTTCAGTCATTTCAGTGGAGTTTGACTTCATGACCCCACTGGGAGTTTTCTTGGCAAAGATATTGGAATGGTTTAAGATTCCCTTCTTTAGCTCTTTTAACAGATGTGGAAATTGAGTCAAGTAGAGTTAAATAACTTGCCCAGGGTCAAATAGCTAGCAAATGTCTGGATCTGGATTTAAATTCAGGTCTTTTTTACTTCAGATCTGATGCTCTATCCACTGTTCCATCTAGCTTTATCTTGGAATACTAAATAGTAATT
Source organism: Gracilinanus agilis (assembly GCF_016433145.1). Taxonomy (NCBI): domain Eukaryota; kingdom Metazoa; phylum Chordata; class Mammalia; order Didelphimorphia; family Didelphidae; genus Gracilinanus; species Gracilinanus agilis. Next base: position 1,634 of record NW_025351502.1, read on the forward strand.
TGGATATTAAAAACAACTGTAAGTTTGCCATCTCAAAGTATTCATTTTTTAGGAATAAGCCAATCAAAGAAGATAACTCTCATAGGCTTTAAAATATTTCTTCATTTGCCTTCTGATTTTTGGCTACATTGTTTTTGTTTGTACAAAAGCTTTTTAGTTTGATATAATCAAAATCATTTATTTTACATTTTGTAATTTGCTTCAGATCACAAAGATTACCTTAAAAAGACTTTTCTATTTATTCTTTGTCATATAATTTAAAAGGGAGAAACAGGACAGCAAGGTGCTCCAGGACCAGAAGGCCAGCGAGGAGAACCTGTGAGTATCTTTGAATTCAGTTATTGTAAGTTGAGGTTCTCTTGTGTCTGTAGTGTTATTTCATTGCATGAACTAGACATTTGGGGTTAGATTATTTTGCTCTGTTAAAATCAGATTCGTATATTTAATAGATTATTTTCACAGGACTGTTTTCCCACTCAATAAATAATATAATTTAACGTAATACAATAATAACAAATAATAATTACCAAATCAAAATGTGTTAAAAATTAGATGTTATTAGTGTGGCAGAGTGAAAAGAACATTCAGCCACTTTGATCCCTCAATGCTTCAATTTATCTACCTGCAAAATGATGGAGTTGGACAAGATTATCTTTAAGCTTCTTTTCAGATCTATGAACCTGTGAATGTAGAGTATGTAAAATGCTATATAAATGATGTCTTATTTAAAATTATCGATCAATAGTTCAAACATTCTTTTATTCCATGTTGAGTAGTTACTATTGCTCTGTTCATCATCATACCAGGAGTAACTAGGGGAAAAAAGAAAAATGACAATGTTTCCAACCTGAAGGATTTTATAATCTACTTTGGGGAAAAATCATCTTCATCAAGGGGACACAGTTATAGCAGAACCAAGCTTGAGTTTTCTACATTCAAATTTAGTAGTATATCTCCTATGCCACATTATTGATATCACCTACTTTTGGACAAGATATGATGTGATTGGGTTAATCAGTGGGGTAGTGGATAAAAAGATTTGGCCTCAGAGTCAAGATGAACTAGCTGCAGTCCTTCTTCTGATAGAATATTAACTTTGTGGGCAAATTGCTTAGCCTTTCAGTATCTTAAGGCTTTAAGTTCTAGAATGGATACTTCTCTGTGTTGGAAAAAGGAGTTTCCTTGTTGGGATTTTCTTATACCAATGAAATAACAGCCCAAAGAAAATATAACTGACATGCATTTCAATGCCTATTGTGGGGTAAACAGCTTTAAGATTAAATATTACAACTGCTAGCATATTCATCAAGATATATACAAAAATACAAAATAGTATACATTTTCAAAAGTGTGCTATAAACTATAAGTATTCATAAATGTAAGGGGAGATGACTGTGAGGGGTAGCATGATGGAACACTTGGCTGGGTTTGGGAGTCAGAAATAACTGAGCTTAAATCCTACCTCAGATGTTTATTAGCTCTGTGACCCTGAGGAAGTCAGTTAACTTTTCTGAACCTCAAGTTACCTACCTGTAAAATCAGACAAATTGATTCAATGATCTCTCTGGTCCTCTCCAACTCTAAATCTGTGATCCATGACTGCAGTCTGGGAAGTTTTCATGTTATAGGACAGACTATAAATATGTATAACACATTGACATGCCCCTCAATGAGTTTGTGTACAGGGTGTTCAGGGAATACTTGTACCTCTGGTTGAGGACTTGCCCAGATGTATTCAGGGCTGCTTACTTTTTTTGGTGAATCCTGCCACCCCGAAGGAATCTGTGGAGCCAAGAAGCTGTAGCATTCACAGCAGCCACACCTGGGCAAACTATTTTGCAGGTAGACTAAACCAGGTTCAAGGTAACCAACAGACCTCAAACCCTTGGGTGAGTTAAAAGACTTTTCTAAGCAGACAAGGATGGAGGAGAACAATTTGTTCCAGTGACCATGAAGGTAGTTGAAGCAGATGCTTGGTTGGCCTTTGAAGAAGCCAAGGACAACTGCTGATCTTGAGCCATCACCAGTCATCTTGATTTTAATATTGCCACTGGACATTGATGAATCTGGAAGAGAGAATGAGGCTGACAACTTTATGCAACTCTGTTGCACTTAAATCCCTTTTATGTGCATGTCAAAAAACATTATTCAGTGATATTTTGGTCCTCTTTGAACACACAGGACAACAACCAACCAATCAATCTCCTAAAAAATGATTGGTGTACAGAATACATACATATACACATATATGTATGAGTTATATGCAATGCATTTATGCATGTGCATACTCATGTATGTCCAACTTTGTGCATGTTTTTTAATGATACAGAGAATTCTTGACTAGGCAACTCTTTCCACAAATGCTAATAGACAATTGTTTTGTAATTTATCATCATAGAATCTTGCCTTTTGCACTTAGAGATTATGTTCTATAAAGGGGATACAGCCAATATCTATCAGAAGCAGAACTTGGACCCAATTCTTCCTGACTCTAAAGTTGGCTCTGCATATATTATATCATCCTACATTTCCAAATTAAAGTGAACAAATAATACATTGCTTACTTTTTCTGAATTGTTTTCTTTCCTTTTAAATCTTATATTAAATCAACTGTTATTTAGGAGAGGTGATGAAAGGGCCATTTGGGAAATGTAAGTGATAGAAAAACAAAATATCAATGAATTGATTAAAAAATAACTAACAAATCAGTTCAAGGAGAAATTTTGATTGTTGTCTGATGTGGTCAAGGAAGACAATTAGTATTAGAGTCGAACTTTAAAAAATGAGTAGAATTTGTTTACATGAGAAAGGGGTGAGGTACTTCAGGGGGTGGAAAGAGCTTAAGACACTTAGTCATAAAAAAGAAGAATGCATAATTTTTTTTATCAATGATTGGATTGAATTGCAGGATATGTGGGTGGGAGTGGAAGGTTTTTATTAGAGAATGGTAAAAGTTGAGGCTGAAAGACTTGGGTTGGATTATGAGGAACCTTAAGTCCCAGCCAGTTGGTTTTAACTTTCTCCTATAAGCAACTCAGAATCATTAATAGTTTTTGACTTATGGAAGTGACTTGATGAAAGTGATTTAGGGAAATTAATATATTGTCAGTAAGAAAGACAAATTGTAGGAGAAAGAAGCTAGACTTGGAAACTAATTAAGAAAATATTGCAAGTCAAGCCTCTGGGCAAAGAAGCTTTAAGCTGGACTGGTGGCAGTGAAAATGGCATGGAAGAGAGAGATTTAAGATTTATTATAGGAGAAGAAATGGCATATTTTATGAGAGGGAGGGAGATGAATCAAAGATACTCTTAAGGTTTATACCCTGAGAGAATATTAGCCTCATAGAATCAATAAGGAAGTTAGAAAGAAGAACTTGTTGTTTTTGATGATAAAATGACACATTCAGTTCGGTATGTGTTAATTTTTGGGTGAGAACAAAAATTTTTTGATGATTTTATTTACTCACTAGCAGCCTTGCCCACCTTGAGGATCCTCTGTCTTGAGTTTGTTTTCCTGGTTATTGAATCTGTGACCAGGATTGCTTCTTCAAAAGGAGATGGAGGCAAACTTCCTTCATTTGATGAGCTATAAGGAAATACATATTGCTTATAAATCTCGTTCAACTCACTCTCCAAACTGCTACACTTTCTCACCAGTTTTTCTGTTCTTCTTCTTTTCTAGCTCTCCTTTACAAAATGTTGTCCTCTATCAGATTTTAAGTTTCTTGAGAGTATGAACCATTTGGTTTCTTGTGTTTGTGTCCTCAGTTATTAGCACAGTAACTAGGTAAATGTTTTATAAATGCTCACATTTTCTGTTTCTGTCTTTTTGTGTCTCTGTTTCTATTCCAAGCTCTTTCTTGCTTCATAAAATGTTGCCGCCCACCAAAGTTTGAGTAAATAAAGTTATGGAATCCCTTCCTCTTGAATTCTAGGAAATGGTGAATTGAAAGCTTGATAAAAAGAATGATTTATTCTTTTTGAGAAATTGGGAAATCTATGAAGACTTGTTTTAAATAGTCTGGTAAAGGAAAGATGTTTACGATGATGAAGAGATATGTGAATTTTCAAAGTCTTAATAAAAATTAGATTTTTCAGGGCTGTCAAAGGTGAAGGGGGGGCCTTCTTGATAACTTGTAATAGCTGCATTGAGGAAAAGGAAATTGGCAAGTATTCCACAGGCAAGCTCAAAAGTGTCATCATTTTAACCTACTTCTTGATTCAGCTTAAACTTTTCGGTAATCTTGTTTGGGTTTTGAGATCAAACTAATCACTCATTCAATTGTCATTATGTTGAATGATTTCTGACTCTTTTGATCCATGACATCTTTACTAATAAGGCTTCTCAGTTAGTTTTGTCTTCATTAATTTTTTAAAATTATCATTCATTTCTATTTTCTCCCTTCACCTCCACCCCAATTTGAAAAAAATAAATAACAGAAAGAAAACTCTTATAACATATACATAATCAAACAAAACCAATTATCACTTTAGCCATGTTCAAAAATTGTTTTTGATTCTGCACATTTTATTCATTATCTCATATGAGTAATTGGGCGGCATTCTTTAACACTGGTCCTCTAGAATCACAATTAATTATTGTATTATCAGTTAATCATCCTCAGGTTTTGAAGAGCAATCAAGATGCAATCCTCATTGCTTTTTATTCCTCAGCAGGTCTCAGAGAAGTCTAGCTGGGACAGCACCAAGGCTCTCTAGAAGTCCCATAAGGGATCTGAAACCATGAAAACTCAAAGTTCTTAATGCTTCTCAGAGTCATCTTCTATTTCCATTCAGAACCAGTCCAAGTGTATGAGCTAAATTTTACAAATTCATATGCTCCATTGTGAGCAGCTTTCTCTTATTAAAACACTGGATCTAAAGTTGTTAATATTAGGAACAAAATGTTATGGGACTGCTAGGTAGCACAGTGGATAGAGGACCAGGCCTAGAGTCAGAATGACCTGGGTTCAAATATGACCTCTGACTGTGATCCTTGGCAAGTCACCAAACACCAGTTGCTTAGCCCTTGCCACACTTCTGCCTTAGAATTGATATTTAGCATTGATTCTAAGACAGAAGGTAAGATCAAATTTTTTTGTAAATGAACAATGTTACAATGAGAATAAAACAATGAATGTGCTTGATATTTGATTATTCACTGTCAATGTGACTTCCAGAATATAAATCAGGGATTTAGTTACAGTGTGCTCAGAGTTGGATTAGATGACTTTGACAATCCTTCCAAATTTAACATTTCCTTGATTCTTGAGGTTGCATGCTATTAATTCAAATTTTATTTTATATACTTTGTAAGGAGCTCAGTTCTATAGACTGTGGGAGATACAGGGATGAAAAAAAGTGTCTCTGTTAACATATGTTATATACACGTATATAAAACATATATAACACATATAACAAATGTTAACATAATAATGACATGGAAGTTAGTACATAAGAAAAGTACAAATTGGGTATAGGAATTCATAGGAGAGTACTTATACTATTGAGGAAGAAGACGAAGTTAAAAGCCACCATTTGGTCTGGATCTGGAAAGAGAGGAACAATTTCATTAGATAGAAATGAGGGACGAGGATCTAGAAGTTAAGAACAAAAATTATATCATGGGAAAGTTCAAAGAATGTTTGAGGACTTGTGGATACCAATCTACTTTGGCTGGACAGAACCTTAACAGCTCTCCTTAGACTCATCACCTCCCATCTTTTTTCAGAGTAATAGAAAATCAATATTTCTCTCTCTCTCTCTCTCTCTCTCTCTCTCTCTCTCTCTCTCTCT
>NW_025351503.1:0-2692 GCF_016433145.1 Gracilinanus agilis
AATATTATAATTATATAATAAAATGACTATAATAATAGCATCTGCTTCTCAAATTCTTATAAGGATCAAATGAGCTAATATAAAAAAAATAAATAAAGAGTGCTAACTGCAGTGCCTGGCACATAGTAGATGCTATATAAATACTTATTCCCTTCTACCAATATTAGTAGAAGTAACTGTCAGTGGATCCAATATTTAAATGGATACCACTTTTTATTGTCAATATTAAACCATTTACAAAGCATCTGGGGAACTGTGTGGATTTTTATTAAGTAATTATTAAGTAATTATAGTTCATCTATAATTCATGAAACATGCTACCAGATCCAAGAAGAATCATTCTGTCACTCGAATGATTATCAAACCATTGTTTACAGAGCAGAAAATTTTAGGCCAAGGAAAAGAAGCTGAGGTCAATTCATGAATTATAAATTATTTTCAATTTGATTTGTATCTAATGCTATTTCAGAGGAACTAGAAGGGATCTTAGAAGCCAACTAGTTTAATCCCCTCATTTTTTAGACAAGGATGCCATGGCTCAGAGATGATGAGTGACTTGTTCATGGTCAGACAGCTAATAAGTATAAGAGCTCTAGATCTTCCTGTCTCTAAACCCAAGATTATATCCATTACACCATATTGACATTAGCATATTTCACTGGATTAAATATGTAGTATCATAAAATTTAAGACAACTCATCATTTTCTTTTTCCTTAAGCCTTCACATGAGGCAATTCTCTTTCTTCTTCCCTTATGTCCCTAATTCATTCTCTCTCACTCTCTCTCTCTTCTCAATTTCTTCTTTGCTGAGGAGAAAAAGATACATCCATAAGTATATCTCCTTCCTCTGTATCTCAAACCTTTTAGAGTCTTCTCCCTAACCTATCACCTCAAAAGATGGCATGTCCCTCCCTAATAAAGCTAAGCCCTCTGCTTAGTCCCCTGCCTTACTCTTACCTCTATAGTCAATATCTCCCTCTATTATCTCCTTTCCTTCTGTCTACCAACATGATTTAGGCTCCCTGCACTCTAGTACTTATATGGATCCATGATTTCAATAATGTTGCCTACCAATGGGTCAGACTTTCTCTCTCTGATTTTCTCATCCTGTGTAATCCTTGCCCCCTGTTTCCCATACATATTTTAGGAAGGAACAAACAAACGAAGGAACAAAGGAAGGGAGGGAGGAAACCTGTGATGTAGGTGCTATTATTACAGATATGGAAACTGAGACTGAGAGAGGTTAATGGATTTGCCTAGAGTCATATAACTAGTAAGTGTATGAAGAAGAATTTGAACTCGGGTCTTTCTAACTCCAGGAAGGAAGGAAGGAAGGAAGGGAGGAAGAAAGGAAGGAAGGAAAGAAAGAAGGAAGGGAGGAAGAAAGGAAGGGAGGGAGGAAGGAAGGGAGGGAGGGAGGAAGGAAGGAGCACATTTATTTATTTTATTTTTTAATTTTTAAAATTTTTCCATCGTTACATGTTTCATGTTTTCTCCCTCCCCTCATTCCTACCCCCTCCCAGAGTTGACAAGCAATTCCACTGGGATAGATATATAATATTTAATATATATATTATATATAAAATCACTTTAACCCATTTCCACATTATTCATTTTTATATAAGAGCAATCCTTTAAAACCAAAACTCCAAATCATATACCCACATAAACAAGTGATAAATCACATATTTTCTTCTGGATTTCTATTGCCACAGTTCTCTCTCCAGATATATTAGCATTCTTTCAAGGAGCACTTATTTAGCATCTGTTATGTTCCAGACATTGTGCTTTACAGATATTGTCTCATTTGATTCTCACAAAAACCCTGGGAGAGTGGAATGCATCGGCTAAGAGGAGGTTAGGGGGGATTGGGGGAGAGGGAAAGAACATGAAATATGTAACTAGGAGAAAATATTCAAAATAAAAAAAATAATTAAAAAAAAAAACCCTGGAAGATTAGTGTTATTATCATCCCCATTTTAAAGTTAAAGAAGCTAAGGCAGAGGTAAAATGATTTGTCCAGGGTCACATAGCTAATAAGTGTCTGAATCCAGATTTGGACTCATCTCCCCAACTCTAAGCCCAGAGCTCTTATCAACTGCATGACCTAGCTGTGAATAAATCACATTATCTACAAATAACAAGAGTTTTAGGGCTTTTCCCAAACAACTTGTCATTATTAATGTACTCTAATCTTATACCTACTGAGTTCTTACATTGTCATTTGAATGATTTATAATATTGATCCTCTCAATATTGTGGAATATCAAGATTTGTAGTCCTATAGCAGCAGAAATTATTAGTGTTCAAGAAAATATTAGCGTTCAAGAAAAAGGAACTTTCAGATCATATTGTTGGGGTCAATTAATAGAGTACAGATACAATCCAGTCACAACCAGGGGGAGTGGAGTGGATAGAATTTGAGTATTTGTCAGAAGGTATCTCGTACATCCAATAATCCAAGAAGAATTTAATTTTTAATGTTCTCAGAATAGTAAAGTAAAAGAAGTCAGTGTTCTTGACCACTTATCCCACCAAATTATTGCTGAGCACATCTAAAGGAGTGATTACATTCAGTGCCTCCTTTCCTGCCTCATTGCAGGAAACATGCAATCAAATTGCTTCCAGATTCATTTGTCAGAACACCCAGGAAAATAATGGTCATTAAAACCATCATCCCCACCTCACAAT
>NW_025351504.1:0-1581 GCF_016433145.1 Gracilinanus agilis
TTTTTTTTTTTTTTGTGATTGTTCTGTTTGGCATTTCTTATGGCACAATAGTATTTCATTATAATTATTTAAACATTCACACTCCATATTTCTCCACCTCTCTCTCCCAAGGAGGGAACAGTGTGTGTTATTTCATAATCCATCCTCTGAAACAAAGATATGTCAATATATTGAGTAGCTAATCAATGTTAATCTAAACTCAGTTGCCTTTTAGTGTTGCTTTCATTTACATTATCATGGTTCTTGTGTGCCTTGTTTTCCTTTATCTGACTTCTTCCCTCTACATCAGAACATATGCATCTTCCCCTTAGTTATAGGCCAGGGTGTCTCAACACTATAATTAATAATAAAAAAGGAAGTATAACTGCTGAAATAGAAGCTAATTATGTTTCTAAAAATCCATTGAGGTATGGACTTATTTTAGTCATGTGAAAGCAAGGTGACATAGATTAGCAGAATAAAAAGATTTAGAGGTCAAAATCCTGAGTTCCAATCTCTGCTCTGCTATTTGCTATCAGGATAGCCATGGGCAAGTCATATATAGTTTCTCTTAGTTTTTGTTTCCTTCTTATTCTTCATTGTACAATGATGGGGTTGGGCTCAATAGGAGGTGCCAAACTTGTTTTATCCTTATTTCAGTAAAACCTTCCTGTACCCTCAACTATGAAAGGAAGTGAATTCTAAAGTTTACCATGCATATGTATCAAAAGATTAATTTTTCTTAAGGAAAATTTGATCTAGTACATAGCATTTCTAGTATCATAAAGTTTTTAAATATAATTTTTCCACTACCACTAGCATTTTTGAAATTTTTCATTGGGATAATACAGTTATTTACCAAATATACCTGTATCCTCTAGACAACTTTATCATACCTTCTGGGAGTTAGGTTGGAAATCCCTAAGACTAGATGATCTCTAAGGTCCTTTCCAACTCTAAATGATAGGATTAATGTTCAGAATCCAGTTTTTTTAATAGATTAAAGTTTTATCTACCACCTGCTTTCTTTTTTCCCCTTTTCTTTTCTTTCTGTAGATGCTAGGTGAAGAGAAAATCCCCAATGCCTTTGCTCTGTGCTCCCAACAAAAAAATAAAAATTAAAAAAAAAATCTGAGTTCTTATAAGAAACTACTGGAATCCAGGCTTGGTTTAGATCAATTCTTTTAAGTTGGTTTTTTTTTTAATTTAAAAACATTTTATTAAATTTTGTTTTTTCAAAGGAAAAGCATTTTCTAACTCTCCATTCCATTCCACCCAACACAAATAAGAAAGACAAAGGGGGCAGCTGGGTGGCTCTGTGGATTGAGAGCCAGGCCCAGAGATGGGAGGTCCTAGATTCAAATGTGGCCTCAGACACTTCCCAACTGTGTGACCCTGGACAAGTCACTTAACCCCCATTGCCTAGCCCTTACCACTTTTCTGCCTTAGAACTGATACATAGTATTGATTCTAGGACAGAAGATAAGGGAAAGAAAGAAAGAAGAAAGAAAGAAAGAAAGAAAGAAAGAAAGAAAGAAAGAAAGAAAGAAACAAACAAACAAACAAACAAACAAACAAACAAACAAACAAACAAAGAAAGAA
>NW_025351505.1:0-1352 GCF_016433145.1 Gracilinanus agilis
CACACACACACACACACACACATACACACACACACACGCATCTCTGCTAACAGAAATAAGACTGGAGACCCTTCCCTGTTTATCAGGAATGATATTTCTTCCTAGCTATACTAGCTATAGATCACTGGAAGGTTGCTGGCTGGTGATACATGACTGTAAAAGTCATCATTGTGTGCAACTTCTACCTCCTCTCATCTACAGTCCCATATTTCTGGGGAAGATTACCAACCCAAGAGGGACCTATAATTTTTCCACCAACTTACTCCATCAGACATTGTCCCATCTTCCTAATGACCCCTGTTGGACTCACAGGCACATGGAGGAATCAAGAATGGCAGAGAAATAGGAGGCACAGCCTTTCGAAGACCCGATTTTAGGACTAGCAAAGGGGTGAGACTTCTTCCCTCATCCCTGCTCTTTCTCATCATCTCATGGCTCAGGGTCACGGGTAGGGTATTTAAGAAAAAGCTGCCATGATGATCTATGACATTAATATCCAGCTGGAGGTATTACTCAGATGATGCAATACTGAAAACACAGCCCCGAACCCACATGTTTAGAAATTAACCAGGTAAATGAAAATCTTCCGACCCATAATGGCTGGAGCCAAATGCTAGGTCTGATTGCTGGTGCACCGCTAGCTTGCCTGCCTTGACCCTGATATTTTTGGCATTCACAGTATCTGATTTAAGATGGTACTTTAGGGGATTCGCCTGCAGGAGAAGAGGCTGCAGGAGAGCTCATTAGCCCAGCAGATGCTCTGTCCCTGGACAAATTTTACAATGACAAGCTTGCTTCTGGGGGCCCACGAAAGCCAGGGCTTTGTGGAAGTGGGCAGCCCTGCAGTGCAATACAAGCTTTTATTTGTTAAAAAGGGAATTTTGTACTAAAAACATTTCCCTTTGTTTGCTCGAATGAAAAGAAGAACCTCCTGAAGGCTGTCTGCATTTGATGACTCCATTTCAAAACACTCTCGCCAGTTTCAAAATGGAGTTGTTGCACTTGAAAGTGACACAGAACTATTCAAAGATAGAGACACTGCCGAAGTGAGAGGATGAGGAGCACGTTAAAGGTGGAGGATGATGGCTCCGACTTTGATGAATTGGAGCACAGATATCTATTCCAGCAATAATTGAGAACCTTTAGCCCTTTCATTGTACTGAAAGCAAGGAAAAAGAATCCTCCTCTCCTCTCCTCTCACTTCATTAGGTCATTGAGCTGTACTACAAAGCACAATTTTTGTTCCTTTTTTTTCTTTCCCATTCCCTTTGCATGTTTCCCTTCCTTCCTTCCTTCCCTCCCTCCCTCCCTCCTCCCTCCTTCCTTCCTTCCTTCCCTCCTTCCTTCCTTCC
>NW_025351506.1:0-6958 GCF_016433145.1 Gracilinanus agilis
CCCGCCCAGGCCCAGGCCGCACCTCCTCTTGAGCTCCTGGATCCGGGCCTGGAGCTGCTCGCCGTCCTTGGCCAGGCTGCGGTACTCGCTGCGGCAGCGGTTGTACAGCACCTGCGCGAGACAGAGCGGGGGCTGGGGAGGCGCCGTCGGGGCCCCGGGGCCCTCGGGCGCGATGGCGGCCCGGCCCCCCGGCCGCCCCCACCTCGGCGTCGTTGTAGGCCTTCTTCTTGCGGATCAGGTCCTCCTTGGCGTGGATGCAGCGCGGCTCCAGGGCGATGGCCTCCTCGCTGATGTGCTCCAGCTGGTCCTGGATGGCCTTCAGCCTCTCCTCGGCCGCCTGCACCTTGGCCTGCCAGGACGGGGAAGGGGGCTGAGGAGGAGGCCCGGGGAGACGAGGGGGGCCTGGGCCGGCCTGCTCCCCAACCCTTAAAGGAGGCCTCCCTTGGGGTGCAGGCCCCGAGCTCGGCACTCCCGCCAGGGGTGAGCTGGGCCTGTGGGCCCACTTACGCACGAGGACGGACACAGGGGAGCGCGTCCTGCTCGTCCCCACTGTTAAGTGGCGGCCACTAGTGCAGACGGAAGCCTCGCACTCGGGGGCTTCTGAAATGTGTCCACTGACTGCCCGAAAGGAGGAGCGATGGGCAGCGCCAGGACGACAGAGTTCAAGTCCAGCCTCGGACCCCTACGAGCTGGGGACCCGGGCAAGTCTCTTCCCTGCCTCGGTCCCCCCATTTGTAAAGCGGGGATGATAGTGACGCCGGCTCCGGGCTGTCACGGGGCGCCCCTTGGGAGGTTCGGGGCCCGGGGACCCCCGGGGCAGCCAAGCCTAGAAGGGGGCAGGGAGCGAGGGGCTCTCAGAGGCCTCACCTGCCAGGCCTCCACCTTCTGGCTGAGCCGGGCCGTGCGCTGCTCGCCCACGCCGATGCTGGCCCGGATCTCCTCGGTCTCACTCTCGTACTCGCCCACCTAGGAGACAAGGAGAGGGGAGGGGGCGAGTGGGGGGCCTGTGCGGGGCCCGTGGGGGAGCTGTGGGGGCCGGCACTCACCAGGGCCCAGGCCATCTCGTGCTTGAGCTCCTCCAGCTTCCTCTTCATGACGCTCAGGTCGGCGATGCTCTGGAAGCGCTCTTCCTTCTCCAGGCACTGGCGCCGGAGCTCCTGCAGGCGCTGTGAACCCCCACATGGCAGCTCAGACCTAGGCCCAGGCCCAAAGGCAGCGAGGCTCGGGCAGAGAAGGGCCGCCCAGAGGCCGGGACGGGAGCCCCTGGTTCTCGCTCTCCAGGAGGGGCTCCAGCCCCCTCCAAGGACCCCCCGAGCAGCTCTCTGGTTACAGGGCAGGGGGAGCAGCTGAAGGCCGGGCAGGCGTGCCCTCGTGTCTGGGCAGTGCCAGTGGCCGTCGAGTGCAGGGATGCTCCAGAAATGCCCCCCTGAAGCAGGATGCCTTCCCGTGTTCCCCGGTCTCCTGGGCACCCCATCTCTTGGGTCATTGGCCACTCTAGAGACTAGACTGTGGCCCCACACAGATGACTGTGTGTGGGGGGGGCAGGCCCAGGCCTGGGCTCAACACCCAACCCTGACTCAGAGTCGCCCCTGATGCAAACTCTTCTGACTGCTGCCTCCCAGCCCTGCTTCCAGGAAAGATGCCACCCTGCCACCCCCAAGCTGGCTGCCGTCCTGTGCTTCTGGCCTTTCCTCCCCCCCATCCCCTCACAGACCCTGAGGAGGCTCCGACCTCAGGCCTCTCCCCAGTCCAGCCCTCCGGGGCCCAAAGTGTGGCCGGGGCCTGACCCTGTGGCGCCCCCCTGCCTGGAGCTTCTTGGTACTCGCTTCCCAACCCGAGGGTCCCCAAGCTCCCCCTCCAGGGCCTTTGGAGCCTGACAGTGCCCAGGCAGAGCAGGGGCCCTTTCCTGTCTGGGGGTCCTCAGTGCCCACCTGGCATGGACCTGCCCCTTCTTAGCTGACCCCTGGGGCCACCCAGGCATCTGCCGGGCCCTCGCCCACCTCCTCTCCTTGCTCGATCTGGTCCTGGGTCCTGGCCTTGGTCTCCATGATGTACGAGTAATCCTCCCTCATCTGCTCCAGCTGGGTGGCCTTCATGAAGAACTAGGCCGGGGAAAGGCAGAAACCAGGCTGGAAGGGGCACGCGCCTCACCAGAGCCATGTCCAGGGACCCCCAGGGAGCCTGGGCAGCGGGTGCGAGGACCCTCCCACTGGAATGCTGAGGAAGGGATGTGGCCGGAGGCCCTGCCTGGGGGGCGGCACGAGGCCTGGTTTTCCCTGACCGTCGTTCTGACCCCAGGTCTGTCCTCCCAGAGGAGCTTCCGAGGGCACCCCGATTGCCAGGGCTCCCCAGACAGTTTCCCCGCCCCACAGGACTTTGGGTGGTTTTGGTCCATTTGGGGTTTTCTTGGGGGAGATCCTGGAGGGTTTGGCCATCCTCTTCTGTAGGCCATTTTACAGGGGGGTGAAATGGAGGCCGTAACACAACGTGGATCTTCCCAACTCTGGACCCTGTCTGACGAGCCCAGGTCAGAGCCCCCGACAGCCGGAGGGAGGTGGTGTGTGTGGGGGGGTCTCTGGCAGCTGTCTGAGGCCCACCTTGTACTTGTCACCTTCATTCTTGGACTGCAGGAACTGTTTGCTCATCTCCTGGGTCAGAACCGAGACGGGGTTGTCCACCTAGAAAAGCGAGGCATGAGGTGGCTCCCTCGAGGTCCCGACCCACACACAGACAGACAGACCTGTGTTTAACCCCTTCCCTGCTGTCTCACAAGCCTCGCTGGCTCCTGGTTTCACAACCTAAGAGGGATGAGGGCCGAGCTATGGGGGTCAGGTGACTTGGCCAGGGTCACACAACAGCTGCCCACATGGTCCACAGGACTTGGGGCGAGCACAGGGACAGCCCAAGATCATGTGACAACAGGCCGATGCCCATCTGTCCTCTAATGGTCGGGGCAGACCCTGGCACGGTCCACCCCCGCGGGCCCAGCCCGCCTGGCTCCAGGAGCGGCTGTGGAGGCCTCAAGGGTCTCCCCCAGCTAGAGGCCCGGGCCAGCCTCGATGACTGCCCAGGGCCCTCTCAGATGGAGATTTTCTTGATCCTTTCAAGGATGCCGACGCCAGGCCAACGGCCATCCTCAGAAGCTGCTATGACGTGCCAGGCCCACGGTGCCCCCAATAAGAGCCCACGGGGGCACAGAACTTGGCATGGTTGGTAAAGCGCTTCACGACAACCCTAGCAAGCGGTGGTTTTAAAGGGGGAAATTGAGGCAGGCACAGGCTAAGTGATGGGGCCACGTGGCTAGTCAACACCTCGGGCGGCCTTTGAACTCGGGGTCCAGGGCTCCCTGAACGGCCTCTGGTGCCCTCTGGATGCCCGTATCAAAGGGCACTCTCAGACCTGGACGCGCTGGTTTTCTCCACTAGTCAGCCACGGGGGGAGCAGCAGGCCCCCCTCAGGAGGCATGGAGAAGGGCTGGGGGCCGAGAGGTGCCCCCAACCCAAGGCCAGTCCTCCTCAGGGGTACCAGGTGGAAGCTGGAGGCTCTAGACAGCCGTGTCTACACGTGCCCAAGGTGTGTGCGGCCTGAGCCCGGGCAATGAGGGGAGCCCAGAGGCCCGGCCTGGAGGGCCTTCCCTAGCTCTTGGCTCCTCTCTCTATGGGTTCTGCGTGTCCAGGCCAAGACGGCCCCACAGGGAAAGGCCGCGGCCCGCTGGGAGCTGGGCTCGAAGGAGAAGCCGGGCACCGTGGCCGTACGAGCATCAGCAAAGGGAGGGCAGAGGAGAGGCCAAGCAGACGGGCCTGGAGCCCGCCCCAGATGCCAAGGTGAGAGGGGAGCCCCGGCAGGGCCTTGGCCACAGGCACCTTCGGGTGCCACGCAGCCACTCTGCCCGCCTGGCTGGCACCAACGTCTCGTGGTTACCTGGATGTTAAAGTGGTCCAGGATCGCCGTCAGCTCTTCCTTCTTCGAAGAAACCAGGTTCCCTGGAGGGGAAACGAGAGCAGACGGTGGTGACGTGAAACGTCAGAGACTTGGCCTGGCACTGCCTGGCTCCTCCCCTCCTCCTGATCTGTGCCCCTGGGGACTCCCAGGGATCTTGGGGGGGGGGTCAGTCAGAGATGAGGGGGGCTGATGCCCCTCAGCTTCCTCCCCAGAAGTCCCCCTTTTCCCGGACCCTGCCTCCAGTGGGGCTCGCAGGAAGGCTCAAGGCTCATCAGGAAAATGGAGGAGACAGGCTAGAGCCCCGAGGGAGTGTGGGGGGCCCTGCCCAGTGGAGTAAATGGTGCCAGTCTCCTCTGGGGCCTGGACATAGGTGCTATCCCAGGCCAAACTAAAGGCTGGAGGAGGCAGGCGCTTTGTCAGAGAGTAAGAAATGGAAGGAATCGAGGGGATTTGGGCAGCCGGGGGCTGAGGGGGGGCAGTCACTCGGACCCCAGCAGGGGCCAGTCCTGGAGCTCATCCAAACTGGCCTGTGGTGTGAGGTTGCTCAGTTGTGGCAAGTGGGACCTCTGGACCTGCTGCTTGGAGACCCCTGAGGGGGCCTGGGAGAGCCGGCCCAAAAGGCATAACTGGACCAAGGCCGGTGCCGGGCCCTTTCTCCCACGTCCCCAGAGATGCCCATCTCCGCCGAACCGCAGCCCTGCGCTGACCAGACGCTTGGGGGAGGGGCCCATCCACTTGGGAAGCAGATGAACTCCGGTCTCACCCCATTTACGGTGATTGTTCCCCCACATTTGGGGTCTGGCCTGAGGCTGAGGAAGGGGAGACGTGGGGGCAGAGCAGACTCCTGCATGGCAGGGGGCAGCTGGGCTCTCCTCTGGATGTCACGTCAAGGCCACCTGACAGGGGCCAGAGCTCGGTGACCGACGAGGACGGTCAGAAGTAGCTCAGGGCACCCCAGGAGGGCTCCGGTCCCACCACCTTCTAGCATTCCTGCCCGCCTGGAGGATCCCGTTGGGCGACAAGGACGCCAGGAAGGCCTGATGGTGGGGCATCCCCTCTACTGCCACGGGGCACACGTGTGGGCCTGGTGTGGTTCCAAGAACTCCAGGAGCAGCCCTGGTGGCCCCTGCGTGGGGGGGACAACGCTCTAGGGGCGAGGGGCTCCCCACTGAGGGACCGGGCTGAGGAGGGCCTCACTTTCCTGCCTGGGAACCCCTCAAGGGCAGAGGGTGACGGCGAGGCAGTTGGGCTCAGCCTACTCGCCCAGGATGTGGCCAAGGCCGGATCTGAACCCAGAATGATGCCACAGGGATCCTTTCTGCCATTCTTGGTGCCCCTCCCCTCCCCCTGGCACAGCCCAGCATCTCCCTGAAGTTCCAACAACCAGCTGCCTCGCTCTTTAGTCTTTGGGCGCCGGGAGAAGGGCTCTGACTGGACTTCAGGGTGAGCATCACCCCCTCCCCAGGGCAGAGAGCAGCCCTTCCAGGGTCTCCCTGCACCCAGTGTCCCTCTGAGGCCTCAGGGACGGCCCTGCTCTTGGTGATGAACCTTGACCGGCCAGACAACACCTAGAGGGGTCTCGGCCGGGGCAACCACCAGCGTCACCCTCATGGCACAATCAGGGCATTTTGTTTTGGACTGACCAGGAACTCCTGAGAGGTCACCAAGGGAGGCCCTGGGGAAGGCCCGAGGGTCCAAGGAGCCCCCCAGGGGTCAGCAGGGCCCCACATGGACAGTGCCACCTCGGCAGGGGCTGGAGGAGGGAATCTCATGCCCACGAGCTGTCTTTGACGCTCCACTCAGCCCATTTCTGTGCCCTCCTGAGAACATGTGGCTCCAGCTTCCTCCGTGGGAGCCCCCCAGCCCGCACTCACCCCTCTGCCCCCCGCCACACTCGCCCTCCTTCCCCCCAACTCCCCCGGCCGCACTCACCCGTCTGGCCCTTGAGCTTGTAGCTGCGGCTGCCCTCGACGCTGATGTGCTGGTGCACCGTGATGGACTCGCCATACACGGCCGGCTTGAAGGCATCCTCGCCGCGGTTCCTCAGCGTGATGGACACGGCAGCAGAGCTGGGGGCCAGAGAGTGGAGTCGGGGGGTGCCTCCCAGGCCCCCTCCCAGCTCCTGCCTTTCCCACCATCTCCAGCCACCGACGCAGCCAACAGAAGCTGCTCAGGGCATTCGGGGGCTCCAAAGCCGCCCCTTGAGCTTGTCTCTCGTGGCATTGGGGGAGGGACGGTCAGCCTTCCGCCCCTCCCCTTCCCCCAACCCCTCTAGCCGTGGAAGCTCATTTTGCCCCCTCTCCCCACCACCCCCAGCCATGGCCTGAAGCCCAGCATGTCCGGCCCTGCCAGGCTCTGCTCCACCCAGGAGTCCAGTGAGACTCGGGCTCTGCCGGCCCCAGCATGAGAACCTCCGGCCTTGGAGTCGGGCTCTCTCCGGCCTCCAGTACCTAGATTTGGGGCCAGAGAGGTCTGGGAGGCCCCCAAGGCCAAGCGCCCCCTTTAGCAGATGAGGAAACCGAGGCCTGGGAAGGGCTGCAGCTCTAGCCCCGAGCCAGAGAGGAGTGAGGGGGCTCCCGCTGGACGTCGGCCTCCTCATCTCGAGGTGGCCGGTGGGTCCCTTCCCTCCTGCGTCAGGACAAGCACCCGCTCCGGGGCAGCAGGATGGACGGGGCTGGGCAATGGGAGTGCAGAGACTCGACCAGGGTGTCTTGGCCAAGACACGTCTGAGGCCAGATTGGAACCTGGACCCTTCGGCTCCGGGCCTGGCAGAGACTGTGCCAAAGGCTGCCCAGGGCTGAGCCAGGACACGGCCAGACCCTGTGTGCGGAAAGGCTCGGGGGCAGGAAGGCCTGGGAGGCTCCACGCGCTGCCAGGCTCGGCCCCAGAGTTTGCCTGCCCTGCCAGGGTGCCTCCCTTACTCTGTCTTTGAGGCTGGGGGGAGATATGGGGGGAAGAGAAGGAGGAGGAGGAGGAAGGAGAAGAGGAGGAAGAGGAGGAGGAGGAAGAGGAGGAG
>NW_025351507.1:0-7450 GCF_016433145.1 Gracilinanus agilis
GTATAAAGATAAAAAAAAAATCCATGGCAACAAACAAAAGCTGGTTGGGAGCCCTACATAATTTTTTAAAGTATAAAGGGCAGAGTTCTAAAACTCAAAAGTTTGAGAATCTTTGGAGACACTCTTCTATGCATGCCTCAGAGAGGAAATGAGGCAGTTCCTGGGTTAGTGGCACCAGAATTGTGTCACTAATGGGGAAACTCAGCTTAGCTAGATAATGGATAATCGGAACATCCTGGAATGCCCCTTGTGTCTGCGTATCAGCCTTTCAAGTACTTGACCTCTCTCCCAACACACATTAAGTCTTCTCTTATCCAGGTTAAAATGTCTCCAGTTCCTTCAACCAGTCCTCATATAACATGGACCCCAAATCCTTCCTCTCATCTCTCCCCAGCTTATCAGTGCCATTGTATTACCTGTTGACCTGCCTCTAGGACTAAGAGATGGCTGTGTCAATAGGGTGAGTCTTGAGAGATTATCCAATGCTTTATTAGCCATCTGATCCCGGCCATTTGCTTAAATAATCAAGGGTCAAGCTTGTCTCCATTCATTGAGAGGATCGCTGGCTTATTAATTTATTGGTTAAATGCTAGCCTAATCAATAAATTGATATTCTTAACCCACTCCCCAAAGAGTCAGATTGCATTTATCTTAAATGGAAGTCAAGGAGGTTCATCTTTAAGTCTCTAAATCTCAAAGAAAAGTCTAGAGAAATCATTCCAGGTTGGATCCTATCAAGTTGAAATGTCTTGGAATAGAGACCCACCAAATCGGCATTGACTCTTAGGCACAATTGCTGTAGGGGAACTCTGTCCAACTCCTCCAGTTGGAAAATGGTGGGAGATGGGCAGAGAAGGAAATCAGACTACAGGAAGCTTCCTCATCTGTAAAATGAGAGGGTTGGACCGGATGGCCTCTGAGCTCTCCATCTAGGATCCTTTGATGACCCTTGTCCTCAGTTTCCCCATCTGTAAAATGAGGGGGTGGACTAGATGGCTTATGAAGTCCATTCCAGCTCCAGATCTCGAGGATTTTATGACTTGAAGTCATTTTAGGCTGAGATGGGTGAAAACAACCCAACATCGACATAATAAATTTTAAGCAACTCAAATTTGGGTGATCTCTGTTCATTGTACCTGGACCATTGAAATAACCACCACCCTCTAGAGCTGAGAATTACGGGGATCTTACCGGCAGAGCAGGAAGGAAGAACATCACATATTCCTGGGTTATACTACAAAGAACAGAGAAATAAAAGACATTTTAATAGAGTTCCAAAGTGACTAGCAGAGCCCTCTCCTTAGCTCCATTTTCCTAGATATGGAATTCTATGCCTCGATCATTTAAACAATCAATGAATATGCATTTAGAAAGTGCCTACTGTATACCAGACACTGTGCAGGACTCTGGTCATGTGTATATACAAAAAAAGAAATAATCTGTACTCTTAAGCAACTTGCATTCTAAAGGAAAAGACATCAAGGGCATGGATAAATATATAAAGCATAAATATAAAGAGAAATCATGGTTATATCACTGTGGGAATATGAACAAAGGACATGAACAGATCATTTTCTTTAAAAAAAGAAATTCATATTGTTCCAAATATTCATTTGGAAAAAAATGTCTAACTTCATGAGCAATTTTAGGAGCTCAGTTCTAGAGATGAAAAGGATTTCATAGGCCATCTAGGACAACCCTTTTACAGATGAGGAAACTGAGGCTGTGAAAAAGGAAGTACCTTACCTGAAGTTTTACAGGTAGTAAACAAAAGAGGCAGGATCTGAACTCAGGTCAAATGCTTCCAAAAAATGCAAATTGAAATGACATTTGAAGGGCAGCTAGGTGGCTTAGTGGATAGAGAGCCAGGCCTGGAGGTGGGAGGTTCTGGGTTCAAATGTGACCTCATAATTGTTGGCTAAGTGACCCTGGACAAGTCACTTAATCCCAATTGCTAAACCCTTACCACTCTTCTACCCTGGAACTGATACTTAGTATTGATTCTAAAACAGAAGGTAAGAATTTAAACAAACAAAAACCAAACATTGAGATACTGCCTCACACTTATCAAATTGGCAAAAATAATTAAAAGCAATAAAATTCAGTGTTGCCAGATTGTGGAGACACAGGTATATATTCGTCACTGGTAGAATTGCAGGCAACTGGTACCAGAACTGTGTACCATAGTACACAGAGAACTATGCCTGAAATCGGAAAGACCTAAGTCGAAATCCTGCCTCAGGCACCTACTAGCTGTGTGACCTTGGACAAGTCACTTTACCTCTGTTTGCCTCAGTTTCCTCATCTGTAAAATGAGCTAGAGAAGGAAATGGCAAACCATTTCTATATCTCTGTCAATAGAAATGCCAAATTGGGTCACCAAGAGTCAAACACAATTGAACAACTACAACAACAAATATTTTTGGACACTTAATCTTGCAATATTTCACTAAACGTTTCAAAACTAAACATATTTCTTAGCCCAATTGTTCCATTGTGGAGATCTAAAACAAAGTTCCTAAGACTGTATGTGGTAGAGGAGGTGCCAACCTGCAATAGGAGAGTCTCAACATCTGGGAGTTCCTGATGCCAATACAATTATTGGTCCAGACCCTTTTGCGCTCTCTCTCTCTCTCTCTCTCTCTCTCTCTCTCATATATATATGTGTGTGTGTGTGTGTGTGTGTGTGTGTGTATGAAGTATCTATTCCCATATATATGAAAACAAAAGTAGAAGCCACCTAAATGTCCAACAATTAATAAATCATGGTACTTTCATGTAATAGAAAATTATAATATAGTTAAAACCAAAGACTATAAGAGTACAAAGAACATCTAGAAAGATTTTTATGGGATGCTGCAAAGCAAAACACATACACACACACACACACACACACACACACACACAGCTTGTATACATGAAAGCTCTTGCTTGATCTCTGACTGTGTCTCTCTCTGTCTCTGTCTCTGTCTCTGTCTGTCTTTCTTGCTCTCTCCCTGTACTGATGCTCAGTAGTAAATTTCTAATAAAAATCCTACCTTGTCTATGCCTTCCTTGCCATTTGGTTTTCAAAGTCACTTATGGCTAGAAAAATCATCTGTGGACCTCTTCCACCTGCTGCTCCAACCTCAGGCACCCCATGTGGTCTAGCTTTACACTCATTCTTAAAGGCTTTACAGCTAGATCCAGCAGGATCTAGCAAAGCTGGCATTCTTCTGGTACAGCCTCTGAGAACCCAGGAACACCCCAAAGCCACCATGAGCTTCCCCAGAGGAAAACTTAACTGGATGCCCAGTTAACTTAACCCCAATCACTGTCACTTACTGTTTTGAGGATTTCAAAAATGTAAGCTCCTTGAGGGCGGGGATCATTTTTGTGAGTTTAATTTTTTTTTTTTTTTTTGCCTATCTTTGTATCTCCAGGGCTAACTAAGTGGGACAGTAGTTTGAGTTCCAAATGTGTGGACAGGAAGACTTGAATTCAAATCCCACCTCAAACACTTAGTAGCTGTGTGAACCATCGCAGGTCACAACCTTTGTCTTCCTCAGTTTCCTCAATTATAAAATGGGGATTGTACTTACCTCCCAGGATTGTTTGAGGATCAAATGAAATATTTACAAAATGCTTTGCAAACCTGGAGGCATTGTGTAAATGCTAGCTATACATGCTAGTTAATTGAGTGATTCCTTGATAATCTTTCCAGAGCCCAGTTAAGACATTTATCTCAGCTTTGAGCTATTGACTGCCACCTGACACTATAATAATAATAACTATTATGTATATGTCTCCTATGTGCTAAGAACTTTGCAAATGTTATGTCATTTAATTCTCACAGCAGCCCTAAGAGGCTGGGGCTGTTATTAAAAGGCACTCAGTACTTGGTAGCCTGAAACTTCAGCAGAACAAGAAGTCCCCAAAGTCTTAGTGTAGTTTTAAACTTTAATAACTTAAATATCCTGTCTATAATTTTGGGTTCAGAGATAAGGCTGACAAGATGCTTGTAATTTATAAACAAAAGATAAATGATGCTATTAAAGTCTATTAACAAAGCAAGCATTATACATACCTATTACATCAAATTTTTAATGGATACTAATAAATTAATGTATATTAACACCCAAGATTTTATCTCTGAGAAACCAGTCTAGCTGGCTTCTATTTCCAAGTCATCTGTTATTATCTCTTTAGAACATAGTTGTTGCTAGAGCTAAGCTGTGCACACAAATGCTAGGTTGTTTCTTTCAAGTGAAAATTCCCATCAAGAGTTAGTTCTGAGGTCTAATTCTATGAAATTAAAAAGTGGCCTCTCTTGTGTAGAGGCGTTCTGTCCCTCTCAGAGAGTATCATTCTTTATTCTCTTGCTAAGATGACATTCTATCTATCCATACATTCATCCATCTATCCATCCATCCATCCACCCATTCATCTATCCATTCATTCATCCATCTATCCATCCATTCATTCATTCATTCATCTATCCATCCACCCATTTATCCATTCATTCATCCATCCATCCATCCATCCATCCATCCATTCATTCATCCATCTATCCATCCATCCATCCATCTATCCATCCATCCATCCATCCATTCATCTATCCATTCATCCATCTATCTGTCCATCTATCCATCCATCCATCCATCCATCCATTCATCCATCCATCCATTCATCTATCTATCCATCCATCCATCCATTCATCCAACCATCTATTCACCCATCCCTCCACCTATCCATTCCTTCTCAGTCTTCTTGAAGCTGACAAAAAAGCAATTACATAACATGAAAAATCCCATAAAAGGTCATTGCTGCCCATATTCCTTTTACTTCCTCCATTCTACAAGAATGAATGCTTTGGGCCTTCCCTCAATCCGTGTGTATCTCAGTTCCTCTAGTAACTAAACAATATCAAGTGTTGCTAAGGCTGGAAAATTCATCCTGTTGTGACAAGCCTGACAATGATCCTCTCCAAAGTCAGAATCCCAGCGTTAGAATGAGAAGGAACCTGAGGGTTCACCTACTCTAGCCCTCCCACTTCATTCAAGGAGCAAGAAATCAAAGTCCATAGCAGTAAAAGAATTTGCCCCGAGGTTGCATGGGTAATAAGTGAAGATCAGAATTTAATGGTAGCTGGGTATTACAGTAGATAGAACACTGGGTCTGGAGTCAGGAAGATTTGAATTCAAGTCTAGCCTCAGACAGTTACTAACTCTGTGACCCTGGGTGAGTCAGTTTAAACCTCTATTTGCCTCAGTTTCCTCATCTGTAAAATGAGGATATAATAGAACCTACCTCTCAGGATTATTGTCAGGATCAAATGAGTTAATAATGGTGATGTGCCAGCATATAGTAAGAGCTCTATAAATGTTAGTTATTCTTATTATTGTCCCACTGTCCCACCAGTGGGTGCCATGATGCTAGGTTGGCCCTTGGATAACAGACTTGGCTGTCCTTAATTACACCTTACATAGCTTACTCTGTGTAGGAATAGCCTTCAAGCAGCCAGGACCACTTCTGAGGGACTAGAAAACGCTAGTGGGGGACTCTAGCAGATAACACATACACTATGTTCCACACATAGATGGATAACACTGAATGCCATTTACATCAAAGACTTATCGGTTTAAAAAAAAGATCAAGCACATTCTGTAAGGCTTGGGTCTTGGGTTCTACCACATGCTATTTCCCAGGGGATCCTTCTGAGACCTCGAGGTCATGGGCCTCACCTAGACACATCAGGGTCTTGTCTGAGGAGCAAGAGGATCTGCTCAGTGTTAATGAAGAGGGCCCAGCAGGGAAAGCAGCACAGCAGCAGAATCAAGATTCCCCTCTGCAGGATGACCCCCACATACTTCTTGTTGGTACTTCCATATGTCTGGAAAACAGTATGATATAACAAAAGGGCAGGAAGGCACGAGTTCAAATCTTGCCTCTGACATTTACTACCTGATTGACCTTGGTCAAGTAATTCATCTCTCTGGGCCTTAGTTATCCCATCTGTAAAATGAAGGAGTTGCCCTCCAAGGTCCCTTCCCACTCTAAATCTGTGATCCTAAGGATTACATCAAACAGTTTCAAGATACTAAAAAAAAAGTCACGTGCTCAATAGTTTTCTTCATGAAAAATTAGTCCTTGTGTTTCATTTCTCAGGTACATATGCATGAAAAACTCTAGAATTTCTTTCCTTTCATATTTCATCTTAAATATGGAGCATGGGTTGGCCTTCCTTAAAGCTAGAACCCCTGCTTTAGAAACACAATAATAAAAATGGAAAATAGCTCCTGCCTTCAACGTGCCTACTTTCCACTAGCCTACGCTGATGCTTTTGTGGACATTTAAGGGCTAATGTATTATATCCTACTGATAAAGTAACCTGTTTGGATGGAACTGGGAGCTCTTGAGACCATACTATCCTTTTCTAAAGGAGTAACTCAAATGGCAGTTTCAGGCACCCAAGGCAGGCTGCTGGAGGAGATGTTTTGGAGAGCAGAACCGTCTAGTTGGCCATGTACAGTCAAGTATCTGTTTATGCAAGAGGCATTACTCAACAAAGTTGGATCACAGGTTTAATCCTTCTTCATATAAAAGACTTTCAAATATACATTTAATTCTATAATAATAATAGAAAAAAACTTTGCCTTTTAAGTCTCTTTCTATTACTATGTAGATTATTCTTATATTCTTTTTTTTAAAAACCCTTAACTTCTGTGTATTGGCTCCAAGGCAGAAGAGTGGTAAGGGTGGGCAATGGGGGTCAAGTGACTTGCCCAGGGTCACACAGTTGGGAAGTGTCTGAGGCCAGATTTGAACCTAGGACCTCCCGTCTCTAGGCCTGGCTCTCAATCCACTGAGCTACCCAGCTGCCCCCTTATATTCTTGTATTCTGACAATATTGGATATGTTCACATGTTGTTAATTATCCATTGTTATTAACATTAATTATTCATCACTAATCAATCTTTTACACCAGAGGTGACAAACATGCTGCCCAGACAACACTATCCCTTCCAATGAGGCCTGAATCAGATTAAAATATAATTGGGAAATATTTAACAAAAAAAACAAAGATGTTATAGATGTTATAGATGGTTTTCTAAGTCACATCCAGCCAGTTTCTTTCTATGTTTGACATTACTGGTCTGCCTAACAATCCTTTTTAGTTCTTAAAGATAGCTTTTGGGGCAGCGAAGTGGCTCAATGGATAGAAGGCCAAATCTGGAAACTAGAGGTCCTAGGTTCAAATGTGACCTCAGATACTTCCTAGCTGGGTGACTTTGGGCAAGTCACTTAACCCCATTTGCTTAGCCTTTACCGCTCTTCTGTCTTAGAATTGATATTTATTTTATAAGTTATTATATTATAAAAATTATAATATATAATATCACATTATACATAATTATATCTCATATTATTGTGTTAATATTAATATATTATATATAAAGTATAATTTATA
>NW_025351508.1:0-1758 GCF_016433145.1 Gracilinanus agilis
CTGCGGGATGCTGGCCTTCTCCTCCGCCTACCTGCAGAGCCCGGGCCCCGGCAAGGCCCCGCGGGGCGCCAAGGTGCGGATGTCGGCCCAGCGGCGGCGCAAGGCCAGCGAGCGCGAGAAGCTGCGGATGCGGGCGCTGGCCGACGCCCTGCACACGCTGCGCAATTACCTGCCGCCGGTGTACAGCCAGCGGGGTCAGCCCCTCACCAAGATCCAGACGCTGAAGTACACCATCAAGTACATCGGCGAGCTCACCGACCTCCTGAACGGCTCCCCGCGGCCCTGAGGGGACACGGACGAGCCGAGCCCGACGGGCTTGCGCCAGCCTTGGCTTGGCACCTACATGACACGAGGGCCTTCGCGTCCGTCTGGCCAGGGAGGACGAGGCGCCGGCGGGGGAGACTTTTCACTGGAGCGCAGAAGGCCGGAGCCCCTCCGCGGGGGCAGCGCGCTTCCCTTCCCTCCCGGCCGGGGGCGGCGGAGGCAGCCCTGCCTGGGAGCTGTCCAGCCCCGCCGGGCCAGGCCACCTGGATTTCCGCGGCTGGGACCTGGCGTGAATTCGCTTTCGGAAACGGTGCAATGGGCGGGGGGCTGTCCGAAGGGCATCTCCCCGGTGGCTGCAGGGGTGGCCCTCTGCCCACGCAGAGACGAAGCCCCCCTCCCCCAGCTTCCCCTACACACGTCAGGGGCCATTAGGGACCTCGTCAAGGTAAATTGGAAAGGATGAACGCCTTGGGAAGCGCCCTCCGTCAATAATGGGGACACGCTGCCGTCCTCCGGCTGGGCTTGCGCTCCCCACTCCCCACTCTGACCTGGACTCCTTCCCACTGACGGCCCCTTCTGGGTGCTGAGAGATGGGCCGCCTTGTGGTCTTTTTGGGGGTGGCGGGGCTGGAAAGGACAGTCTCCCCTCCCCCTTCTGATCCCTCAGGTGTGTTCATGGGGGTGGGGGATGGGCCCCTGGCCAGGGGGGAGGCTCTCAGATCAGGGTGGGCCCTCAGAGATCAGAAGAGAATTGCTGTGGTCTCCTGGGCTTAGACGGCAGGAATGGAGAGCTTCAGGGTGCCCTGGAGGGGGCGTGGAGGCCCCTCCAGGCATGGAGCCCACCCCAAACGCAGGGCACAATGGGACTGTGGAACTTCAGAATAGGAAGGAGAAGAGTGCTCACCTTCCTCCTCGTACAGATGGGGAGACTGAGGCCCACATGAGGAGTCTGACTTGCCTAAAGGACCTTGCTGTGGGGCCAGGAAGGAGGCGGATGGGTCCTCCCTTTCGGGAATCTCAGCTGAGTAGCCCTCAGTTCCAGGAACAGGGCAGGACTGGGAGAGAAGACGTGGAAGCCATAGACAAAGTGCGGCTCGCCAGGACCTGGAGGGGTGCTCTAACCCCTGGCCCACAGCCTCGAATGTGGCAGCTTTGCACGTTTTCCTAAATTCCAGTGAGCTTCGCCTTGTGGACAGTCTGCCTCTCTCTACTGCCTGGCATCCCTTGGCTGTCCCAACTCAGCCCATTGCGGTTGGATGTGGCCTGCCTGGGCTAGTGACAGGGGCTGGAGACCTGAATATGGACTTCAATGAAATGGTCCGAGGGACCTCGAAGGTCTGTGAGTCCATTTTATAGATGAACAAGTTGAGACCTAGAGAAGTAGTCACAGGACTTCTCTCTCCCCCAACATCCCTCCCTGGTCAGGTTGGAAAAGGATCAAGTTTTCCCTTAATGCTCCTCCCAATCCCAAGAACAAGAGCGTAGACATTAAAGG
>NW_025351509.1:0-1740 GCF_016433145.1 Gracilinanus agilis
AGGAAGGAAGGAAGGAAGGAAGGAAGGAAGGAAGGAAGGAAGTTAAAGGAAGTTAGTTCTATCCCTACAGAGAGCTAGATGGCTCAGTGAACAACAACTCAGGCCTGGAGAGGGGAGTTCCTGAGTTCAAATCTGGCTTCAGATACTTCCTACCTGTGTGATGGATCCCTGGGCAAGCCACTTAACCCAGATTACTTAGCTTTTGCTGCCCTTCTGTCTCTGAAATAATACTAAGACAGAAGGCAAAAGTTATAAAAAAAAAAAAAAGCACAAATCCTACCTCTAACACTTACTTAGCTGTATGACCCTGAGCAAGTCCCTAAATTTCTCTCAGACTCATTTTCCTCATATGTAAAAAGGAAGTGGGGTTGAACTTGACAAAGGATAGCTGGGTGGTACAGTGAATAGAATGCTGGTTCTGGATTCAGGAAAAACTAAATACTAATCTGGCTTCAGACACTAGCTGTGTAACTGATCAAGTCACTTCACCCCTGTTTGCCTCAGTTTCCTCATCTGTAAAAGGACCGGGAGAATGAAATGGCAAACGACTCCAGTATCTTTGCCAAGAAAACCCCAAATGGGATCATAAAGAGTTGAGAATGCCTGAAAAATAAATGAATATACTCCCTAGATGTGTGACCCTGGTTAAGTCACTTAACCCTGTTTGCCTCAGTTTCCTCTTCTGGAAAATGAGCTGGAGAAGGAAATGGCAGACTGCTCCAATATCTTTGCCAAGAAAACCCCAAATGGGATCACTGAGAGTCAGATACAATTGAAATGACTGAACAACAATAACAACAGACTTAATAATCACTAAGTTCCCCTCTGTGCTCTAAATCTGTGATCTTCTAACTAGATCATTCCTGAGAAGACAGAAATGTACCCATTTCTTGAAAACATTTCAGAAACCCATCTTTTGGAGCTACTTAGAGACCCAGTATAACAAGTCATACACAAGAAAAGCACTGAATTATCTTGTTTCTGACCAAAAATGGCATTGCATGGTTAATTCATCAGGCTTGGCTCCAAATGACTTTTGGCTGCTTGTAAAATCAAATATACCCTCAAAGGATGATCATCCACCCCCATGGAAAGCATTCAGAGGGATGTGCCAGAGGTGCTGAAGACAGTTCAGGCATTATTTGTGAACACTGGCAGCACTGTAGGAATAAGTATATAGATTACCAAAGGGACTACTTTGATTTTTAAAAAACAAACACTTCAGAAATGATGCATCCAAATGACTGTAGTCCCCTCCTATCACACTAATAATGATATTTATATAGTACTGTTAGGGTTGTCAAGCACGGTGCATGTATTCTCTCATTTGATCCTCACAACAATACTGTAAGGTAAATGATGCTATTATTGCCTCCATTTTATGTTGATGATGGGGCAATTAAGGCTGAGAGTAGTTAAAAGACTTGTCCAGGGTCATGTAGCTAGTAATTATCTGAGGAAGGATTTGAACTCATGTATTCCTCACTCTGAAATCCAACACCTCAGAATCATACTTTGGACTCTTCCCCAGGAGACTTTATTATTTTTGTGTGGGTAAGACTGTTGCTAAGTATAAAATAGCCCTGTGACTTTCTCTGAAGCTGGAAGTTGTCCTAAGTGGGTGGGTGTGCGCTCACTTGTCTGTGTGGGAGAAAAAGATAGAGCGAGAGCCAGAGGGAGAGAGGGGAGAAGGGAGAGGAGAGAGAGGAGAGAGAGAGAGAGAGAGAGAGAGAGAGAGAG
>NW_025351510.1:0-3947 GCF_016433145.1 Gracilinanus agilis
CACAATGATAAATCATAGTGAACAAGACTGATCACCACAATGTGTCCTGACATATCAGTTTTGGAGTTGAAGCAACAAATAATACTTTATCTCCCCAACAATTATTGGCTTTAAAATCTCTCAGAGGTGAAAAAATTAGTGATGTGTCAAAAGTCCACCTCAAAGTTACTTTAAAAGAAGAAATCTGAGAAGGTGTGTCAGTACTGCTAGCATACACACAATAAATGGATTTGGGATCGCTGACATTCAGTGCTGCACATCTCTGGCATGAAAGTTGATCTATACATCTAAAGCAAGACTCATTCTTCCCAGAATAATAGTTAACCTTTATTATTATTTTTTTAAAAACCTTCCTCTTTAAAAATACTTCCCTTCTGTCTTAGAATCACTACTATGTATTGGTTCCAAGGCAGAAGAGCGGTAAGGATTAGGCAATGGGGGTCAAATGACTTGCCCAGGGTCACATAGCTGGGAAATGTCTGAGGCCAAATTTGAACCTAAGACCTTCTTATCTCTAGGCCTGGCTCTCAATCCACTAAGCTACCCAGCTGCCCCCCCAATCATTAATAATTAATTATATAGCACTTTAAGGTTTACAAAGAGTCTTACAAATACTATTTCATTTGACCTTCCCAACAACTTTGTGATGTAGGTGTTATTTTTTCACATGAGGAAAATGAGACTGAGATGTTATTTGTACAAGGTCACACAGCTAGCAAATGTCTAAGGAAGAATTTAAATCCAGATTTTCCTAACTACAAGTACAACACTCTTCA
Source organism: Gracilinanus agilis (assembly GCF_016433145.1). NCBI lineage: Eukaryota > Metazoa > Chordata > Mammalia > Didelphimorphia > Didelphidae > Gracilinanus > Gracilinanus agilis. The sequence continues at coordinate 777 of NW_025351510.1, forward strand.
CTGAGCCACCTAGCCACCTAGAAGAAAATCAGAAGTATGAAATCTTCAACCTTCTATTCTTTACTGTAGACCTGAGTTGGCTATAAAATGCCCTTCAACAAATTTCACTAGGATGTATCAATTTTGGATGGGGTCTGTCTTTCATTTTTCTGGTTGGCTGGGAAGCCTATACGACTATGTATACAACCAGACATATTTTCTACTAAATGATGGGAGAGAGACAGGTGATACTGATCAGCTCCCCAAGTGTCTAAAATTGAGCTTTCTGGGATCTTCCACAGACACCTCTGTATAATCTCAATATGATTAAGGAATGCAAATTCATTCATTTTAATATTTCCCTAAGTTAGGCACCAGCAGGACACAGCAGGGCTATTAAAGGCAGCCCATCAAATATGCAAGGAGCTAAATCACTTGTACAAAAAATCAAGCCATTCCCCAATTGATAAATGGGCAAGGGACATGAATAGGCAATTTTCAGATAAAGAAATCAAAACTATCAATAAGCACATGAGAAAGTGTTCTAAATCTCTAATAATTAGATAAATGCAAGTCAAAACAACTCTGAGGTATCACCTCACACCTAGCAGATTGGCTAAAATGACAACAAGGGAGAGTAATGAATGTTGGAGGGAATGTGGCAAAATTGGGACATTAATGCATTTCTGGTGGAGTAGTGAATTGATCCAACCATTCTGGATGGCAATTTGGAACTATGCTCAAAGGGCTAAGACTATCTGCCTTTTGATCCAGCCATAGCATTTCTTGGATTATACCCCAAAGAGATAATAAGGAAAAAGACTTATACAAAAATATTTATAGCCATGCTCTTAGTGGTGGCAAAAAATTGGAAAATGAGAGAATGTCCTTTGATTGGGGAATGGCTAAACAAATTGTGGTATCTATTGGTGATGGAATACTATTGTGCTCAAAGGAATAAAGAACTGGAGGAATTCCATATAACTGGAATGACCTCTAGCAATTGATGCAGAGTGAAAGGAGCAGATCTAGGAGATTATTGTACACAGAGATTGATACACTGTGGTATAATTGAACATAATGGACTTCTCTACTAGTGGCAATGCAAGGATCCAGAGCAAGGCTGAGAGAATTATGAGAAAGAAAACTAGCCACATTCAGAGGAAGAACTGTGGGAGGAGAAACACAGGAGAAAAACAACTGCTTAAACACATTGCCTGATGGGGATATTATTGGGGATGTAGACACTAAATAATAACTCTAGTCCAACTGTCAATAATATGGAATTAGGTCTTGATCAATGTAAAACCTAGTGGAATTGTACATCGGCTAAGGTGGGTTTTGGGGGGCTTGGGGGAGAGGGAAAGAACACAAAACATGTAACTAGGGGAAAATATTCCAAATAAAAATTAAAAAAATAAAAATAAAGGCAGCCCATGAGACAATTTTCAGCAACTACAGGGCAACAGCTGCCAAGAGGGACCAGAGCAAAATCTCCATGTAGGGGAAATTTGTCTTTGGTAATCTCCCAAACTACCACAGAGTCCTCTTTTCCTTTAAAATAAACTTAAACACTCACAAGCAGAGATTGTTCTGTTCTTCATACTTGTATCTCTAGTAACTGGTACTAGTATGTGCCTGGTACATAGTAGGTGCCTAAAAAATACTTCTTGACTCATTGATTGATAACTTCAAATGGATGTATATTTGTTTATTTTTTAAGAATTAGAGATATAAGCATTTTTATAGGCAGAAGGAATGAACCAGTAGTAAAGGAGAGATTAAAGAAGAGAAAGAGGAGATGAATGAAAGAGGAAGCTTCTAGAGGAAACAGAAGAAGAGAGCAAGAACACAAGTGGAGAGATATTAGCCCTGTCCAAGAGGGCAATTTTTCTCTCTCAAATACTAGAACAAAGAAGAGGAAGAGTAAAACTATAGAAGGTATTGAGTAGGTAAATTGAGGGAGCTCACAATAAATGACCAACAATTTCTCAGTAAAGTAGAAGGTTAGGCCACCTACTAAGGAAGGGTAGGAGGTTTGGAATAGTTTCTATGGGAATCATACTAAGTGGTCAATCAGGGAAGAAAAGAACACTTGCCATGAAGCAGTGTGACCTAGATGAGATCAAATAATATGAATCTGTATTAAACCCCAGTGCTACATGACTTGTTCTATCATCATTAATCGTTAGCAGTAGAAGTTAGGGAAGCATAAGGTAGAGATGACCCAAGGTTGAGGACTGACTAGACAGGAATGATAATAACACAGGGGGCAAAGGATTCAAGGGTGGAGATCAATGAATAGTTGAGCTTATTAACTATAGAATCACAACTATAAAGTGATCAAAGAGAAGTCAGAACAGGAGGAACATCTATTCTAGGAGAACAAGGAGGTATAGAGGATTAGAGGTTAGGTAAAAATGAAGAATAGGATTTGGAGGAGTGAAGGAGGAGAAATTGAAGGACAAGAGAGCATGATCAGAGAGGAAATTTTCAGAGTTCAAGACCATTTATGTGGTACAATTTTAGTTGATGGTAAGATCTAAGAGGTGAGCACTTCCTGTGGTTGGTAGGTATGATGAGCTAAGAAGATGTCCAACTAAGAGGCTATTTGATGAAATATGCAAGTGAATACTGTAAGAATTAAAATTTAGTTATTAGCTATATATTAAAATTATGTGGCCGCCAGGAATCAACAATTCAAGTTGATTCCGTAATTAAATCAGACCCAAGTCAGCATCGGGTTGAAGAGTTTATTTACAATCAGGAAGGTAAGTAGGGATAAAGAGAAGAGGGAGGTTAGAGGTCTAAATAAATGAAGCTGTAAGCCACAAGGCCCAACAGCCGGATAGGCAGAGTTTAGAATTGGCCCAGCTAGGCCAAGGAAGCCAGCCTAACTTACCCACGTGACAATACAGAGCATAAGCTGTCTGTGGTCTCAGGAGATGCTTCTTCCTCTAGTTCCAGACGACAACTCCCACTACAGGAAGTTCACTACTTACTTAAAGAGATTGTGTCTTTCATCACTTCCTGTGGTCCACCTCTAATTCAAATGGACAAATGGCAGTTTCTACATTGATTTGGACTGCCCAAAGGGCAGTCCCTTATTCTTGATTTGTTACTTATTGTCACGTGTGGGTAACTTGTCTCCCCTCCCCACTAAGGGAGGTGGGAGTGACATCATTAGCACGC
>NW_025351511.1:0-1850 GCF_016433145.1 Gracilinanus agilis
AGGAGGGAAGGAAGGGAGGAAAAAGGGAAGGAAGGGAGGAAGAAGAGAGGGAGGGAGGGAAGGAAGAAAGAGTAGAAGGTAGCCACAGATCGGGCACTTCATTTAGGCAGGGAGTCCCTACACCAGTGAAATTTCAGGACCTGGATATATTGATAAGATATACTGGCAGGTCAGGATTTTATCTGTGCTGTGTGCCATTCATATTTTCCCCAAGTTGTTGTTTTTTCTTTTTCTTTTAATTACATATTTGTGTGCATATATATGTAAATGTCTGTATTATGTCAATGTGTATATAATTGGTTTGACATAATTTAATGTAACTGAGTCTATTGATCCCCAATACTTCCTATTTTTTTCAACAGAAAAGTCACCTCTCCTCCACTGTTGAGCATCTGCCTTTGCATTAAATGTTTTGTTTTGTTTTTTTGTTTTTTTTAACCCTTGTACTTCGGTGTATTGTCTCATAGGTGGAAGATTGGTAAGGGTGGGCAATGGGGGTCAAGTGACTTGCCCAGGGTCACACAGTTGGGAAGTGGCTGAGGCCGGGTTTGAACCTAGGACCTCCCCGTCTCTAGGCCTGACTCTCACTCCACTGAGCTACCCAGCTGCCCCCCTTTGCATTAAATGTAACAAATAAACATAACACAAATGACCTATTGGCTTCCATGGCCTCAGTCTCTTTTTTTTTTAGCATACATACCTGGTGAAATCAGCTCCTTTTTATAGTTGTGTTCTATAGTGTATCTCCTACTAATGATTTCTTCACTGTGTGTTAAACTTCACCTACCTTTTCCCTGAGTTCTTTTTGTTCTTAAATGACAATTCAGGGGGCAGATGGGTGGTTCAGGGGGTAGAAAGCCAGGCCTAGAGACAGTCCTGTGTTCAAATCTGACCTCAGGTGCTTCCTAGCTGTGTGACCCTGGGCAAGTCACTTATCCCTAATTGCCTAATCCTTCCAGTTCTGCTTTGAAGCCAATATTTAATAGTGATTCCATAAGATTAAAATTAATATCCCATAACTCCAAGTATTCTATTTTATAAGGTTCATTAATAATCACTTGAAGTAGAAAGAAAAATAAACTAAAAAGTAGAAGTTCAAACCTAATTTTCCAACTAAAAGTAAAACCATGTGTGTAAAATTCTCCTGCCTGGCTCTCTCCCAGCCTACACCAACTGCGATCCCAGGAAAAAGAGAGAGGGCAGAGCGACACTCAAAACAGATCTTCCCTACGTTAGTAGCTAAGGTGAGAAGGAACATGGGAAGCTGGGCTCCAGAGTCCTGGGGAGCAAAATCCAAATGACACACTTCTAAGATGGAAGGTGAGGTGTTTTTGTGTGTTTTTTAGAGACAATTGGGGTGGGGGCAGCTGGGTAACTCAGTGGATTGAGAGCCAGGCCTAGAGACGGAAGGTCCTGGGTTCAAATCCGGCCTTAGACACTTCCCAGCTGTGTGACCCTGGGCAAGTCACTTGACCCCCATTGCCCACCCTCACCACTCTTCTGCCTTGGAGCCAATACTCAGTATTGACCCCAAGATGGAAGGTGAGGGTTTAAAAAAATAAATAAATAAAGACAGCTGGGAGGGCCTGGTAGATCTTACATGTATCAGAACCTGTTGAGTCATAATGCAATCACGGGGCATCATGGGCTTTGCTCTACCCTTTCGTTATCACAAATAAAAATACTGCAGGTGTGCCGGGCGCCACAAGCCTGTAGTACCTGCTGCTGAGAGGGCTGCACTTGAGAGTTGTGGGCGGCAGGAATCAGGGGGCCACTTTAAGTCGGGCTCCCATATGATGAGCTGAGGACCCGTCACACTGCTTCAGAAGGGACAAACAGCCCAGCCCGAG
>NW_025351512.1:0-7315 GCF_016433145.1 Gracilinanus agilis
CTTCTACTCCTCCTCCTTCTACTCCTCCTTCTTCTACTCCTCCTCCTTCTGCTCCTCCTCCTCCTCCTCCTCCTCCTTCTTCTTCTTCCTTCTTCTTTTGTTAAACATTTACTGACACACTGCCATCCATGGCTTTTTCAACATCCATGTCACTCCTAGAAATATCACAACCAAATTCTCATAAAAATTTATGGAACATGAAGTACAAACAGAAGCTTTCCTGACAGGGAGACAATACACTCCCTTTTTGATGACAAAGGCTCATAAAAGGGTCTATTCCAGCTGAATCTTCCTCCTTTTCCTCTTTTGATTTTTTCCCCCTTTGTCTATTTCTCTTTTCCCTTCTTCTCCCTCTGTTCTTCCTCATCTTCTTCTTTCTCCTTTGCTTTCCTTTCTGATTTTTATGTTCCTCTTTCTCCTCCTCCAAAGTCTGCGTCTGCTTCTTCTCCTCCTCTACCTATCTGTCCTCTACTTCTTCCTTCTCTTCCTTCTTTCTCATCTGCTTCCTCCTGGTCCTCTTTCCAAGAATCATGCACTTTTAAAAGGTGTCAAGATCCAGTGGACTGAATAAGTCTTCAAAGGTAGAATTGAATGCACTAGAGGAAGGATATCTCCTAACATCCCACTCAATAATTCTCCTTGGCATTTGATCATGATGGGTTGACCTCCATCATCATTGTCACAGAAAGTAATGGGAATGGGATCTCATTAAATAAGAATTTTTCAACAATTTTTGTAAAAGTTGAACCTGAGTAATTCAATTACAATTGAAAAAATACTATATCTCAAATCAAGGGTCTTGGACTTGAATCGCAGCTCTACCACTTCTTGAGAGACTCAGAAGTCATTTTATTTCTCTAGGACTTTGATTCCTCAAAAATAAAAATTAATTTAAGATTCAGGTAAGATGAATTCTAAGGTCTCATTCAGCTCTAAATTCCTTATCCTAGGAACCTCAACTTGTTTGGTGAACCCAACACAGGGGATTTTAAAGAAATCTTGATAAAGTCTATCTAAGAAAATGACATCAGTGGCAAAAATCTAGTCAATAGAATAAAATATAACAATTCCAATAAATGTCAAAGGAATTTTTTGACTTGTCGCAACTTCAAAGCCATCCTGAAATAAGTATCTTCTCCTTTTCTCCGCCTTCAATTTAGATTACCTGAAAGACCAGTTGGATAAGTACATGTCACAGTTTCCCAAAGTCCGAGTACTTCATCTCAAAGAAAGGCATGGTTTAATAAGAGCCCGACTGGCAGGAGCACAGATTGCAACAGGTGAGAGGCTCTTGATTTTTGTTCTCACAACTGGACATGATTGCCTAGGAGTCAAGTGTAGGGCTTCTGGTATCAGAACACCTCTTTCTTTCTGATATCTCTAGACAAATTAGGTTCCTTGCCACAAGACTCTGAAGACTTCATAGTTACATAATTAATTTTCCTCTCAGTCTACTCATGGGTTTACTTTGTAAATTAATCCATACTTCTCTTCTGCTACTTCCCCACAATTACATAAGCAAATCTTCATCTAGAATTATGGATACATGATCCATGGCACAGATGCTACTGAAACCTAAGCTTTTATTGGTGGCCCCATTATATAGAATAGACTATAAGAGAGCCAGCAGCACTGACTTCATTAGCAAATAAAGCCCAGATATCAATAGTTATTTCTTAGGCTCATACTTCTTGACCTCACGGTTTCATTAAACATTGTTGACACTCTCCTCTTGGATATTTTTCTTTGTTTTTTATTGGACACTATTCTTAATGCATGCCCTTCTACCTTTTTAGTACTCCTCTTTAATCTCTTTTGTGGTCTCATCCTTCATGATTCCTAATTATGGGCATTCCCTAAGGCTCTATCCTGAACTCTATTCCATTTACCTCTCAATTCATTCTCATCAATTGTCATAGGTTTAATAATAATTTCTATGTAATTATTTACAGACATATATTCAGCCCCAGTTTCCTTCTAGAATTTCATTTATGGATCACCAAATTCCTACTGAAATTTTCAGAGTGGATATCCCACAGGAATCTCAAACTTGCTTGTATAAAATAGAACTCCTAAACTCACATGTTCCATACTTCCCTATTACTGTTGGCATCACTGTTGTTTCATGTTCCAACATTCATAAACTCAGCATTTTCCTAGATTTATCACTCTCCCTCCACCCACAAAAGCATTCAGTTGCCTAACCTCTCCCCAGACTATCTTTTTAGGTACATTATATAATACACCACCTTCCATAATCTGTGATCTGACTAATTAGTCCTTTTCTCTTACAAAAAACAGCAGTCCTGTCTCATTGCCTTGGCACTAACCATCTCCCATGCCAGAAATGGTCTCCCTCTGTCTCCTAAAATCCATCTCTTGCTTCAATATACAGAACAAACACCACCTCCTACATGAACCCTTTTCTGAATTCCCCAAATGTTAGTACTTTCCCTCCATAATTACCTTGTGTTCAACTTCTTTATTATTTTTTTCTCTGTGTATGCATTTTCTATATACTTACATATCATCGCAATCAGAAAGTCAGCTTTTTAAAAAAAGGAATTGTTTTATTCTTGGTATGTGTATCTCATGCAGCTATCATAGTACTTGACATATAGGAAGTATTTCATAAACATTTGTTAATTGTTAATTTAGTAAACATTTGTTAATAGGCTAATAAATATAAAATTTGAAGAAGGGGAGAGCCTAACTAATAAGGAAACAGGAAAGGTTTCCAATAGGAGATTGTGCCTGAGTTAAGCCTTGATGAAAAGAAAGGGATACTAGAAGATGGAGGTGAAGAGGGAGTTCATTTCAGGCATGCAAAACAACCTGTGTTAAATGTCAAGTTCAAGAAACAGTATCTAGCCTGATTTCACTAGAATGCAAAATTTTTAAAGAGGAGTTATAAGAAATAAACTTAGAAAGGTATTCAGAGGCAGACTATGAAGAGCTTTCAATGCCAAGCTGAAAAGTTTGTATTTCATCCTTGAAGCAATAGAGAATAATTGACACTTTTTTAGCAGAAAATAAGGTGGTCAGACTGGATGTTTAAGGAGCCTTGTGGAAAATGGATTGAAGAAGAAAGAGACTAAAAGTGGGAAGTCCATTTAGGAAGCTATTCATTCATCTAATAAGCATTTTTAAGCATTTAATGTGCAATGTCCTAGATAGTGCCAATTCAAAGACAAGAATGAAACAATTCCTTTTGTCAAAGTGATTACCTTTTACTGGAGGAAAACAAAATATAGACAAATTAATACAAAATATATACAAACAAATATGAAGTCATTTGGGGGTGGGTGGATGCAGTGTCATAACTAGAGCAGGTGGCTTGGGCTTTGACCCAAGATAGAGAATTGTCCATTGGTAGGAAATTTAAAGTTCCACTGGATAAGTTATTACATTCTGATAATGAAGGAGACTAGTTGTAGAGAGGCAAAACAAGATGGTAAGGTTGGAGTGGAGCTATGGCAAGCTAAATAGGAATGGAAAGAGTAGAATTTGGCTCTAAAATAGCATGAAAGGGAAGAGGAATACAATGTAAGAAGCTAAGATTGATGGGACCCAAGTTCTAATTTAATCTAAAGGTGAGGAGGGAGACTTGACTCTAAACTATATACCTTTGTTCTGCCCATCAGGTGATGTGTTGACATTCCTAGATTCTCATGTGGAATGTAATGTTGGCTGGTTGGAACCTCTCCTAGAAAGAGTTTATTTGAACAGAAAGAAAGTAGCCTGCCCAGTTATTGAAATAATCAGTGACAAGGATTTAAGGTAATGTCATTACATTTCACTGAATGTTTCCATTATGGAATAGACTACTAATGTCCAAGTATACAATTTAGGCTTCTTATATTAAAATCTTTTTTTTCCAAAAATCTAGTAAATACAATCTCCATCCTGTAAAATAAGAAATTACTGACAACAATCTGGAGGAAGGGCATATCTTTGAGCAAATAAAAATTAAATAATTTACTGATCCAATTCATTTCTGAACTCTACTTACTCCTACTCTAATCCTATAAACCTGTCCTAAAAAATTCTAGCCCTCATTGCTAGATGAATTTTCTAGTATTTTTTCCCTAAACCATTTGGATATAAGAGCCTATAAGATTCCATTCAGGGGAAGAATTGAACATAGGTGAAAAGGAAAAAATTTACATTTACAATCCTACTAATGAAGTTTTTAAGTACCTTCTATAAACCAGGCACTGTGCTAGGTGCTAGACTACTAAGACAAAAATGAAATCATTTCTACTCTCAAAGACTTTACATTCTATGGAAGATGACAATATATCCATGTGCACACACATGTATGTATGTATATTGTACATATGGAATCAATACATGCAAAATAATTATAAAATTAATTCAAAGTAATTAAATACAAGTGCCCTAGAATCTGGGTGAAGGAGAAATCAAGAAAGGAAAGAAGAAATGGATTCTATATAATAAATATGTGGAAAGACTTGGAGACAAGAGGTAGAATATTATGTATGAAGAATAGAAAGAAATATATTTTGATTTTACTGCAAAGTTAGAAAAGGAAATAGTGTATATCATAAAGGGATTTAAAGCCAAAAAAAGAAATTTATATATTATCCTTGAATCAATAAGGAACCCTTGGAGTTCATTGAACAAGGTAATAAAACGAACAGATTACTTTGGAAGTCATATGCAGGATGGATTGAAGTTGAGGAAGATGAAGCGGAGAGATGAATTGGACAAGATGCAATGACAACCTGACTTAAGGGAGTATCTATATGAATAAAGAAAAATGGTCAGATTGAGAGTTATTGTGGAAGTAAAAATACTGAAATTTAGAAACTGATTAGATATGTGGGGTGAGGGAGAATCAATTAAGTTATAAACCTGGAAGATTATAACAATGTGGTACCCTCAACAGAAACAGGGAGGTTCAGAAGAGAGGAAGGTTTGAGGAAAAAGAAAATGTGTTGAATTTGAGATGTCTCTAGTACATTTACTTTGAAATATCCAATAGGCAATTAAGATGGTTATGTGCTTACTGAAGTTGAGGGAAGAGACTATTAGTCATGCATATAAAAACTGTAATTAAACTCTTGAAAGCAGATGAGTATATAGTGAGGGAGACAGAGACAGAGAGACAGAGAAAGACAGAGAGACAGAAAGACAGAGAGACAGAAAGAAACAGAGAGAGAGGGAAATCTAAGGACAAATTTAGGAGACATTAAACACACTATAGTTAGAGAATGTGAGATGGGTAATAATGGGTCAATAAACAAATTAAAGAAAAAGAATAAAGTGAGAGGAGAACATTGACATGAAAACTAAAGGAGGAAGGAAATTTTAAGAGGAGAGGGTGATCAACTCTTCCAAATGCAGCAAGAAATCAAAAAGGATGAGAACTGAGAAAAGATCATTATTAGATTTGGCCATTTCAAGATCATTGATAACATTAGAGGGTGTCATTTTAGTTGGATAATGACATAAGAATTCAGAATGCCAAGCATGGTGGAGTAAGAAGTGAGGAAATGGAGGTAATGAACATAAACAGGCTAGCTGGGAAAAAGCCGAGTAGCACAACTAAATGATCGTTATGGTACAAAGAATCCATGCATTCATTTGTCATTGTGCCATTGAAAGATTCGTGGTGATGTTTGTCCAACATCTTGTTCGTGGGTAATTAGTTCATTCAATCAGCAAGTATTGATTGTACACTTATTGTGTGTAACTAACTATGGTAGGAAGTCAGCAGAAGAGATGTGATGTGAATAATGTGAGGCATATATGATCAAACTTTTACTTGCTTTCTCTATTTCTTAGTTACATGACAGTGGACAACTTTCAAAGAGGCATCTTTGTGTGGCCTATGAATTTTAGTTGGAAAAAGATTCCTCCTGATGTCATTAAACAAAATAAAATAAAGGAAACAGATATAATAAGGTAAGAATGGAAAATTAGGGTTATGGGAACAAAGTGGGATTTTCAGAGACACTGAAATAGAAAATTAAGGAGAAACAAGATGTGCCAATTTATTCCAGTCTTCAATAAATTTATCACTAATTACAAATATGCATATATATGCCATATACTATGCTAAGTGCTTTTAAAAACAAAGATATTACAAGTTTCAACATGATTTTGTTTTCCATGAACAAGTTCAACATGAGGTATCTCAAAACTCATAGTGCAGTTCTAAACTTGAAATAATTTTCCCCTAAACTTTAGCTGTTTAAAACTCCAGTAAGTGTTTTCTGAGAGCCTGGACTTGGAAAGCTTTTTTGTTATGTATAGCTTGAGGAGTATAAGTATTTGGAATGGTGACAATTCTGAAAAATGTTGTTCTTAAGTTTTTATGAATCAATGTCCTATCCAGGTGTGAAAGAGACTATTTCAGTCAATGATAATGGTCTAATGCCAATACAGTTTCTTGGTTGACTTCCCTAGGAAATTTTAAATTCTGTATTTGTTAGATGGAAATTTGTCATCTGTCAGTTCATGAAAGATGAGGAGGTTCTGATATATAATTCTCTCCACAAGGTCATGTCTTGCTAGATATTTGGAGGTGCTAAAGTTTGTTTTTTTTTAATTTGTTCTTTTCTTTTTAAATTTTGAGTTCCAAATTCTCTCCCTCCCTTCTACCACTCCCCTACTCACTGAGAAGGCAAGCAAAATGATATCAATTAATTATACATGTAAAATCATGCAAAACCTATTATATGTGATATTAACCATATCACAAAAAGCAAAAAATTAAAACAAGAAAATTATACTTCAGTTTTCATTCAGAATTCACATCAGTTATTTTGTTTAGGTAGATAGCATTTTTTCATGATATGTCCTTTGGAAGTGTCTTGGATCATTGTATTGATCAGAGATGCCGAGTCTTCAGAGTTGATCATCATCATAACTTTGCTGTGCTATGCACAATGATCTCCTCATTCTTCTCACTTCATTCTGCATCAATCATATAAGTCTTGCAATGTGTGTTTTTCTTCTGAAAAAATCCTGCCAACATTTCTTTTGGCACAATAGTGTTGTTGTTGTTCAGGCATTTTCAGTTGTGTCTGTTTCTTTATGGCCCCATTTGAGATTTTCTTGGCAGAAATACTGTGTGGTTGGCCTTTTCCTTATCCAACTCATTTTACATAGGAGGAAACTGAGGTTAACAAGGTTAAGTGACTTGCCCAGGGTCCCACAGCTAATAGGTGTCTGAAAATGAATTTGAATACAGGTCTTTCTCACTCCAGGGCAGTAGGATAGAGTGCCCAACCTGGATTCAGGAAACCTCACCTTCCTGAGTTAAATATATATATATATATATGTA
>NW_025351513.1:0-3232 GCF_016433145.1 Gracilinanus agilis
TGCATATACATATATTATTGATATTTATTATTATTAAAGAGATTTTAAAGACTCTTTGGACCAGTTTTATCTTAAGTCTATACCATCTCTTACCAAATTCCAAAAGTTTTCTGCATATTTTTGTAGCCCCTTGGGGAGTCTGCCTCTCACATGTAAATTAGAAACTCTATTCTAAGTTCAAAGTTGCCTGTGGGTCTACAATCCACTCAAAACCATAGTTGAGTCTCCTCTTTTTACAAGTCATTCCAAAAGAAGCATTTACTGAAATAACAAAATCAGAAAAATAGCAGTAGATTATTCTGTCTTCTCATATACCTTGGACTTGGTCTCCCACAATTTAACACACTGTTCCTGGGAAGACCGAACATATATAGGTAGGGGTCAAGACAAGAGAACTACATGGGAGCAATATACAGGTAGGAAGAAATGTATAACCTAAGCATATATGTGGAAAGGTGGCCACCAGTGTGGAAAGATTACCAATATCTTCTGGAAATATTATTATATTGGACCTGCTTTCTGGTGAGCATGGAGTATAGTTTCTTTGAGGCATTGATCCCCTCTGGTCTTGTAGTTCTACTGAGCTTGTAACCTCTGCTATTCTCCTTTATCTTTCTTTCCTGCCACTTTTTAGCTGCAATCCTTAGCTGAATTCAATCATCTCTCTCTCTTCTTAGACCCCAGAGTCTAAGCCTCAGTACTTTTAGTGAAAAAGGCATATGGGATAATTCTCTGGGAGGCCGAAGAGAGAGAAGTACTGGGGGAAATTTTGTTGAAGTTAAAAACAAGGAGACATAAAATTTGTTTTAAAAGAAAGGAAAAAAAACCAGGCTTCACACAAGAAGACTGGTTGATTTTCTCCATAAGAACTGAGATCTGTTTACTTCCAGACTTCAGTTCAAAGGAACAAGCTCTTCTGTGAAATAGATCATCTAAGTTAGTTAGAACCCCCTAACATTTAGTCTCACTTTGAACCCACTTTCTTCTCTTACCAGGACCAGCTTCTTTGTCACAAGCTATTATTTTGCTTAGAGCAAAAAACAAACAAACAAACCAAAAAATAAAGCTTCTTTGACTATACTAAATTCTTAATTTCCAAACTGAATAGTCCTCAAATCATTTCAAGAGCTACCTTCCAATAAATTGCAAAAGCTGTCAAGGTCTGAGGCATTGATTTTACTCAGCACCCTGAGTCTCTTTGGGTAAATGAAGCCAAGGAAGCAGAAAAATCCAGACGAGAGGACGAAGACATTATTTTTTACCCTTTTGGCCTAAATTCCTCTGCATGTGTATGTGTGTTTGCCTGTGTCTGTATGTAAGTGTACATGAACAACTTTCCAGACTTTGAGCTGCCCTATGTATGAGTTTTAAGTAATTTTTTTACTGAACAACAAAAGCCAAACAAATTATTCATTTGTTATGAGTTTTTTAGAAATTTTTAGTAATAACTCTATTGCTAGAAATCATATTCTCAGAACTCAGCCTTCCATATTTAAAATAATAACAATAATAGTATATATGCATGCACTATATTATATACGCTATTACCTATAGTAGTATATATTAGTAAAGTACTCTATATTAATACTTTATATTACTATATATTAGTAAAGGCTGCTAGATGGCTCAAGGGGTACAGCATTGTGCCTGGGATTAGGAAGACTTGAGTTCAAATATAACGTCAGACACTTAATAGCTGTGTGACCCTGGGAAAGTCACAACCCTGTTTACCTCAGTTTCTTCATCTGTAAAATCAGTTAGAGAGAAAAGGAAAAAATCACTCCAATATCTTTGCCAAATGAAATCCAAAAATGGATCATGGAGAGTCAACAAGATTGAAAATGACTAAACAATAACGTATCAGAATACAATATATTTTGTATAGTCATATGAAGATTTGAACTTAGGAAGATGAATCTTCCTGACTCCAGACTGGCAATCTATCTGCTACCACCTAGGAGTGGATGTTATATAGTAATTTGTATATAATATATAATATATATATATATATATATACACTACTGTGTGACGTGTATTCTCATATATATACGTAGATACAGACATTTATACATATATGTATGTATGCATGCATATACATATAGGGTGTACTTGTTTTCCTTGAAGAGCTCATCCTGCTAGGAGAAGAAAGTAAGTTCAAAGTGACCCTATGTGTTTGGGAGTTCTAGTTAACTTAGATGATCTATTTTACAGAAGATCTTGGTCCTTTAAAGTGAAGCCTAGAAGTAGACAGCTCCAATCCTCCAGTGGACAATAATGGACAGGGACCATATGCTTCAAACTTTTCCAACAACACACAAATAAATGCCTTGTCCTGACTGTGTCTAGTTATTAAATACGAGTCCCTCCCGGTGACTTAGTGGTCAGCAATTTCAAGCCCTTGTCTCCAATTAGTTTTCCATACATAAGGAGACTTATGTACCAATTCCCAGTTACAGAAGTTACGGGAATGGTTTTAAAATACAGTATTTCTATCCTTAAGCAAGTTTTAGAGTTCCACTGGGTTACAACAGCAGATGAATTTCAAGCTACTATGATTATAGGTCCCCAGGTACACACTATTCCATTCATTACCAATGGAGATAAGACCACATAGTCATGGATTACACTAATGGCCTGCTACAAAGTGATAAAGTCATTCAAGACCTTCTATTTTATTTTAATTTCAAATTAAGATTGAAATAATGTATTTTTAAAGTAAATTACTTCTCTTTATATCAAAGGGAAAGCATACCATTATAATGCTTTATTCTGTTAAGAATTGCATATACTTCTTTTGCCATTCTCCAAACATCACCCACTTTGGAGCACTGACTTCCAGAGATGTTCATGTTATTTTTTATTTAACAGAATGCTTAAAGGATCTATGCACTCTTTTAAAACAATATTCATTTATTTGTTACATTAAAATACATAAGTAATACTTTCCCTTCTTCTCCTCCCTCCCATTAGAGAAGGCATCATTTGATGTATTTATATATAAATGATGTCGGGGGCAGCTGGGTGACTCAGTGGATTGAGAGCCAAGCCCAGAGACAGGAGGTCCTGGGTTCAAATATGGCCTCAGCCACTTCCAGCTGTGTGACCTTGGGCAAGTCACAACCCCTATTGCCTAGTCCTTACCACTCTTCCGCCTTTGAACCAATATCCAGTATTGATTCTAAGATGGAAGGTAAGGGTTTTATAAATATATTTTTATATTTATAGATGTATT
>NW_025351514.1:0-5718 GCF_016433145.1 Gracilinanus agilis
ACACATATATACAGATAATTGTATCTATAATATTATATAAGTATAAATAATGTTATGAATATAAAGATGTTAGGCTCTTCATTCCTATTTTCTTCATTTTTTATTTCTATTTGAAAAGTCAAAATGAAGAAATATTTATTTAGACTCTCATAAATCAGCTTTCTACTAGTAATGTATGAAACAATATTTGTAAAAGCTTCTTAACATATACGCAGTGAAATAATGGTATTTCTATTCTTAAACTTAGGATATCTCTATTCTTTATTTTAATTTGACCCTATTTTGTGGTCTTTATATAAGTCTTACTATTTGAGAAAAGGATAACATATATAATATTTGAAAATCTATTTCAAGAAATTAAAAAACCTAAACTCTATTTAAATAAAATAGAGGAAACAAAACTTATTTGCCCAATAAATATATAAGGAAATGGCAATAAATTGCTATTAACAAAAGAATATTTTTTGAATCCTTAGTTCTGTCTTAGAATCAATATATTGTAGTGGTTCCAAGGCAGAAGAATGATAAGGGATAGGCAAAAGGTGTTAAGTTACTTGCCCAGAGTTACACAGCTGGGAAGTGTCTGAGGTCAGATTTGAACCTAGTACCTCACATTTCTAAGCCTTGTTCTCAATCCACTGAGACACCCACCTGACCCAAAAAGAAGACATTAAAACTAGAAAAGATACACTGGTATATTGTTTAAAAGAAATCCTTGCATTTAAGTCCTGTCTGAGATATTCTAGAAATCTAACAATAGGACATGCCAATTAAACTCTTAAGAGCTCTTAGTCAACTGTCAACTTAGTTAACAATTCTGTTAACAATAAGTTTTAGAAGATGATCTGAATAAGCAGAGGGGGAATTCCACCCTGAGATATAGTATCTAAGTCCATACAAATAATTTATAAGGATAAAAAATGGAAATTTCATCTAGAAATATGAAGAATTAGTAAGAGCTGACAAATCTAGATATCTATATCATATATCAACATAAAAAGGAAAAATAGTCTTAAAATCACAATCTGAATAAAAAGATATAATTATATCTAAATATTTATATTTCTGCAACAACAAGAAATATAAACAATATTTCATTCTTTATTTTTTCAGTAAATGACAATTTGGAAACATGTTTCTATATAGTAATGTTAATATTTAATGCCTTTTCTCCAAGAAGCTGTCCTGAATGCTAAATAACCAAAAAGGAAAATACAGGTATACCAAAGATTGTTTTCTATTGAGAATGTCTCTGTAGGAACATAGTTTGTGTTGCCAGATAAATAAAAAGTTAACTATAAACTTTTAAGATGAATAACTCTCCAGTCCTTTCAGCTTATGTAAACTAAGTGATATAAGCTATGCAAAAGTAGAGCCCTGTGTTACTCCTAGGAAGATTTTGGTCCCAAGAGTATTTCTGAAAATTAAAGTACTTGGAAGAAAGGGTGTTTCATGAATACAAAATATTTATCACTTTCAGGATTATAATTAGAAATGTATGTGCACATCTAGTGAAAATGACAGGTTTATTAAGGGTTGGTGGGGTAGCTCATGGGAGCTTTGGCTTAAGAAAAGTCAGAGGAAGAAGAGAATTCTAGGATATCACCAAATTTTTCATTTCTTTCTACTCAGGTAGGAAGAGAAGAGGGAGTTTCAGGGAAGATGGTGGCTTAGACTGAACGAATCTTAAAACCTCCACACACTTACAAACCGAGATAGAAAACAATGTGTTTTGAGAAGAAAGAGGACCAAATCTAATAACAGGACAGAGCAGGGGGAACCCTACTGCAGCATAACTAAAGAGCTATGCCAAGAAAAAGGCTTCAGTTCATGAACTGTTGGGTCTGAGGGTATAGAAGGGGAATCCCAGGATCCCAGGATGCCTCTCCCACATGGTGTTCGACTCTCCAGTGGCCTGGGAAATCTCAGGGCCTGTGGAAGCACCTGTTGGGAGAGAGGGCCTTGCTGTCACCAGACTCAGGGAGTTAAACACAGGCACTGGAGAGATGATTAGAGGAGAAAACCAGAGAAACACAGCAAAAACGCCCAGAAGATGGTGGCTTAGAGAGAGCCAAACCCCAGACCACAGACAGCTTGGCTTCCCCATACCAAGATAGAGAACTCAGGGCTTCAAGAGGAAAGAAAACAAGATCAAACATAGAGGACAGCATAGGGTGACCCCACTGCTGGAGAGATCAGTTCAGTGAAAAACTCCTTCTTCTTCCCCCCACAGTTTTTTGGTCATTTTTTTATGTTTGTTTGTTTGTTTGTTTTTCCCTCCCCTCAAAGTTTTATCCTTAGGGCAGATTGAGCAGTAAAATTAATCCAATCAATACAGGATTAATGCCCAACAACTGGACAGACAAGAAGTCTTCAGAGGGCAGAGAAAGTAGCTACAAACCTCCATTGCCACCTGGGGGAAGATCTTTCATCAAAGAACATTAAATACATCTGCTCAAATTAGCAGAACAAAGAAGGAAAAATATGAGTAAGCAATAGAAAGAGAAAAGAAATGACAAATGACAGCTTATTTCAAGGAAGTGAAAAGAGAGCAAATGAAACAGAAAGAGAAGAAGAGGAAGTAGTTCCAGCAAACTGGACACAGGCTTTGGAAGATCTCAAAATTCAATTAACTCAAGAATTTAAAATTCAATTAACTCAAGAACTTCAGGAACTCAAAAAGCAATCAAGAGAGGCTGAAGACAATTTGAAGAAGGAAATACATGAACTAAAACAAGAAAATAAAGTTTTAAAAGCCAGAATTGGCCAGCTTAAAAATAAAGCAAAGAAGGCAAAAGATGATCTACAAAGAAAATCAGACCAGAAAGAGAAGGATGACCAAAAAGCTAGGGATGAAATTCAGTCTTTAAAAAACAGAACTCAACAACTAGAAGCAAATGACTTCACAAGGCAGCAAGAATATATTAAACAAAATTTAAAAAAATTAAAAATTTGTGGAGAATATGAAACACCTCATTGATTCAACCAAAGATCTGGAGAACAGAGCTAAAAGAGACAACTTAAGATTTATTGGTTTACCAGAACATCATGATAAAAGAAAAAAGTTTAGATAGTATTTTACAAGAAATTATCAAAGAAAATTGCTTAGAAATTCTTGAACAAGAGTGAAAAGTGGAAATTGACAGAATCCACAGATCACCTCCTATATTTAATCCACAACTAACAACTTCCAGGAATATTATAGCCAAATTAAAAAACTACCAGACCAAGGAAAAATATTACAAGTCGCTAAAAAGAAGTCATTCAGATATCAGGGTACCACAGTTAGGATAACACAGGCTCTGGCTGCATCTACATTGAAGGACTGGAAGGAATGGAACACAATATTCCGGAAAGCAAGAGAACTGGGTCTACAACCAAGAATCAACTATCCAGCAAAACTAACTATATTATTGCAGAAGAAAGTATGGTCATTCAATAAAATTGAGGACTTCCAAACATTCATCAAGGAAAAAAAACAGACTTAAACAGAGAGTTTGTTGCCCAAACCCAGAACTCAAGAGAATCAACATAAGGTAATTAAGAGAATGGGGGAGGGGGGAGGAGAAAAAATTCTTTTCTTTAAGGTACACAAGTTCAATCAATTTATATCCCAAGAAGAAAAGAAGGTATTGGCAAATATTAAAAATTGTTATTACCAACAGGGTAACTAGAAGAAGTCTACATAGAGGGAACAGGGACAAACTATATAGGATGAAATGTCAAGTGATACATATATATATATATATATATATATATATATATATATATATATGCATGTGTGTGTGTGTATGTAGATAGGTATAAATATATACAAAACTAGGGGGGAAGAAGGTAATAAGAAGAAAAATAGGAAAACAAACAAAAAGGAATAAATGTATATTCCATAAAGAAGTATGTGGGACCAACAAGGAAAAATAACAATACACTCTAAGGGTCAAGAGGTTAGAGAGAGGACATATTCAATACTTAAGTGCATTGAAATCATATTAAAGAGAGAAGAACAATCAGTTCCATTGGGGCAGAGAATTGATTCACACCCTATAGAGTAGCAGAAGGATAACAAATGGACTGGTGGGGAGGGAAGCAATACTATGGAGGGAGAGGGCTTGGGGGGAGCTCGGCATGGCTTTAAAGAACAATAAGAAGAGAAAAAGAAGGGAGGGGGGAGAAAGGGAAGTACGACAAGGAAGGGGATTATAGGAACTTATTAAAAACAAAACACTGGAATAGAAGGAAAAAGTGAAAGAAGAAAGGACAGGACTAGGAGAGAGAATAAAAATGTCTGGGAATGCACAGTTGATAATTATAACTCTCAATGTGAATGGAATGAACTTGCCCATAAAATGGAAACAAATAGTAGAGTGGATTAGAAACCAAAATCCTACCATAAGTTGTCTACAAGAAACACACATGAGATAGACATACATAGAGTGAAAATGAGAGAATGGAGAAAAATCTTTTGGGCTTCAAATGAGAAAAAGAAGGCACAGGTGGCTATCATGATCTCTGACAGAGTCAAAGTAAAAATAGATAAGGTTAAAAGAGATAGAGAAGGTTACTACATCCTAGTAAAAGGCAGTATGAACAATGAAGAAATATCAGTACTCAATATTTATGCAAGAAACGGAATAGCATCCAAATTTCTAGAGGAGAAGCTACTGGAGCTCAATGATGAAATGTATAGCAAAACCATACTAGTAGGGGACCTCACCCTTCCCCTATCAGATCTAGATAAATCAAAACAAAAAATAAATAAGAAAGAGATAAGAGAGGTGAATGAAACCCTATAAAAATTAGAGTTATTAGATATATGGATAAAAATAAATAGGGACAAAAAGGAATACACCTTTTTTTCAGCAGCACATGGAAAGTTCACAAAGATAGATCATGTAATACGGCATAGAAACATGGCAAACAAATGCAAAAAAGCAGAAATAATAAATGTAACCGTCTCAGATCATAATGCAATAAAAATAGTTATTAGTAAGAATACATGGAGAGGCAAACTAAAAACTAATTGGAAATTAAATAGTATGATTCTCCAAAATAATTTAGTGGAAGAACAAATCACAGAAACAAATAATAATTTCATTGAAGACAATGACAATGATAAGACATCTTACCCAAACCAATGGGATGTAGCCAAGCCAGTTCTAAGGGAAAATTTATAACATTGAGTGCATATATTAACAAATTAGGGAGGGTAGAGGTTAATGAATTGGGTATGCAACTTAAAAAACTAGAAAATGAACAAATTAAAAATCCTCAGATGAAAATTAATTAGAAATACTAAAAATCAAAGGAAAAATTAATAAAATTGAAAGTAAAAGAACTATTGTAAAGTAAAAGAATAAATAAGACTAGAGCTGATATTTTTTAAAAAAACAGATAAAATAGACAAAGTATTGGTAAATCTAATAAAAAAAAGGAAAGAAGAAAACCCAATTAACAGTATCAAAGATGAAAAGTGTTAAGATTAAAAATGATAAAGACTGATAAAATAAGAGAAATTAATATTTTAATAGCAATGGCCTTGTTGGTGAAATATCTATGACTGTGCTTGACTATCTTTTAAATTTACCGCCGGAGCCCATCCCCTCTCTCTCTCGTCCTTCATCCAGCCCTTCAGGAAAACCAAGAGGCCTTCTCTAGGCCCCCCTCTCAATTTAAACTGTCCTATGCGTGGGAGACATTTGATTTCCCCCCACCCAAAAC
>NW_025351515.1:0-2338 GCF_016433145.1 Gracilinanus agilis
CTACCACAGATGCTGATATATAATAGATACTTGATAAATGCTTGTTTAATTAATTAATTAATACTCAAAGGTTCTTTTATCATGCCCAGACTTGGTGAATTCAATATGTTGAAAGCAGCTAGGTATACATTCTCTTTATATCTTCTCATTTATCTTGGGTTTCAAATCTTAGTTACCCAGACCTTTCCAGTCTGAAAGTCATTCTCCTTGAGGGGAAAAAAGAGAAACAAATTAATTTAGTAATTCTGTCTTCATACTCCTGTCTATTATCTTACCATCTGCGTAAAATGATGACCCTACACACCTTCTTTGATTTTTCTTATGCCCAGCATAGCTAAAAAATGACCTTTTTTTTGTTATCTTTAGTCGCAATGACTAAGTCTCAGATTGTTTGGAGTCTTAGGATCCTTGTCACTATTCATATGGGACTGCGCTGACAACTTCGTGCAACTCTGCTTCATTTAAATCCAATTCATGGGCAAGTGAAGCAATCACCTAGTGATGTCATTGGTCCTCTTTGAAAAGGAAGGATGAACAACAACAGTGGCAGCATGATGTCATCTTTTTGTATTCTAGGTCACCTGTATACTGCAATTATTTTTATTTTCTGTTTGTTCTTTTAAAATCTCAGTCGGTGAATGAGGTCCCTGGGCAGTCATATAGATCTTCTTTATATAGCTCTGCTCCTTTTTAAGCATACCTGCTTTCATTCAGTTTAGACCTAGAAGGAATTCTAGAGGCATTCTTGTCTGTTACACACATTTTTAAGGTAAGGAAATTGGGGGTGGGGGGTGGAGCTAGATTGCTCAGTGCATAGGCCTAATATCTGTGTTCCAATCTGACCTCAGACACTTCCTAGCTGTGTGACCCTGAGCAAGTCATTTAAACTCCATTGCCTAGCCTTTACAACTTTTCTGCCTTGGAACCTGTAATAGTTAAAATTAAATCACGAGGCTGCTAGTAGCTTTAGTAGCTTTATTACGTCAAAGTAATGATAGTAAAGAGAGAGAAATATAGGAAAGAGGTAGAGAGTAACTTAGCTTACTACACTATTTGCTGTTTGATGAATTGAAGCTCACCACCAACAGGGGTTCCTTGTTCCAAGCTCTAGCCAGAAGAGAGAGAGCAGACTCCTGATCTTCATCCACTAGCTTTCCCACGTCACATCTCAGGAACCAATCATAGTTCCTTAATTTGCCTGGCATCACCCAGGGGGGCAATGCCTATAGGATCAGTTTCAACTTCCTTTCTCTGAGGGTTTGTCTATACCTGCACATCTTAGTGTTGAATGACCTCCAGATCACTAACTGATGATATCAAGCAAAGCATCATGATGGGGAGGGAAATTCTCTTCCTGCAAACCCAAATAGTATTGATTCTAAAATGGAAATAAGGGTTTTTTAAAAATAAGTAAATAAAGATAAGGAGATAAAGAACAGCTAAAAGATAAACAATTGGCATGTGCTGGAGTTGGGATTTAAATCAATGTATTCTCACAAATTACTTCTATCCTATACCTGCTTCTCATCCCTTTTCTACATAACAGACCTTCAAATATTGGAAGATTGCTATCTACCACCTTCTCTTACAAACCACAAATTATATAATAACTCTTTAATGAATAATTTCTTTTTTGTATTCATTACTAAGTGGCTTCCTGAGTTCAAATTTGGCCTCAGACACTTATTAGCTATGGAAATGGAAAACTATTCCAGTATCTTTGAGACAAAAACCCTAATAGGGTCAAGAAAGTTGAATACAACTGAACAGCATTCATTATTATCCCTCCAATATTCTTCTGAGTTCTAAGAAACTTAAAATCAGTTTTAATTTTGAGATATTTCTAGTTGTAGCAGGTCAGGTGGTCAAGAGGCCTGAGTTTAAGTACCAACTCTGAGACTAATTAATGATGCGATTTGGAGTAAGTCAGTTTACACGTATGAACCTTGGCTTTCTCCTTTGTGAGATGGGAGCAGCTGAGACACACAGAGTAGCTAAAATCTCTTCCAGTTCTATAATCTAAAAAAAATTATTAGCATCTCTCTTCCTAGAGAGGCAGGGTGGTTGAAAGTACATTTGAAAGGTCAATTAGGTAGCTCAATAGATATAGTACTGGGAGTTGGAAGGACCTGAGTTCAAATCTGATCTCAGAAAAGTCCTAGCTGTGTGATCTTGGACAAGTCATTTAACTCCATTTACCTAGCCCTTGATTTTCTGTCTTAGAGAAATTACTGAGACAGTAAGAAAGGGAAATAAAGTAAGAGAAAGAAAGAAAGAGAAAGAAAGGAAGGAAGGAAGAAGGAAGGAAGGAAGGAAGGAAGGAAGGAAGGAAGGAAGG
>NW_025351516.1:0-1047 GCF_016433145.1 Gracilinanus agilis
GAATATGTATATGAATGCCTACACCACCCACCTGACAGGATCATTGCAAAGAAATCAACTTGATAAACCTTGAAGAAGAATCAAAGTGATAACAATTACCATTCTTGTTGTACCCAAGCTAAGAGTGCTATCTGAAAGAATTAGTTGGCTTGCAGTTTTCCAGAGCTTTATGGAATCCAAAAGAAAGTTAGCTATTGCTAAACAAAGAGGATAGGCTGGATTTCTGAAAAGAACACACAGTAGGGAATTGCTCTCATCACAGTTAGAAGAAGAAAAGGTACCAGGAACCAAATGATAAACAGCAAAGGGATACTCTATGTGTAGATGTGAAATGAGGAAGGGCAGGAGGGAACATACTAGAGGACAAATTCAGCCATCCTGTGATAAGAGGGAATGAAACAGTCACTCACCAGAAATGTCACATCAAGCCCTCTCTAACAGGCAGTCTGTGCCAGGCAGCTAGTGCTAGAGAAGATGGCAGAGAATTAAAAGATGGGCATTGCTCTGTAAGCCCATGTATGGGATAGGCAGCAAAGATCTGAGCTCAGGTCCTCTTGGCTATAGGTCCAGCCACTCTATCCTAAATCTGGGGTCAGCCTGGTAAAATCCTTAAAATTTAAGCCCACACGTTTATATTGATTAGAAGTAGGGGCAGCTAAGTGGCTCAGTGGACAGAGAGTCAGGTCTGGAGACAGGAGATTCTAGGTTCAAATATGATTTCAGACATTTCCTATCTGTGTGACCCTAGGCAAGTCACCTAACCCCAATAGCCTACCCCTTACTGCTCTTCTGTCTTGGAATTAATACTAGTATCAATTCTAAGACAGAAGGTTAAAGTTTTTTAATAAATAAATTGATTAGAAGTGTAACCATTTATTTTCTTATATACTTTGTATACCACAAAATATTAGTGAGCTCATATTAGATAACAGTGATTGGATAGAAAGATATACATCCTTCCTTAAAGCTAAAGCAAACTGTGATTACTAGTTCTTGCTTGAATATTTAAGGTATTACAGAGCAAATTATATATATAATATATATATA
>NW_025351517.1:0-5777 GCF_016433145.1 Gracilinanus agilis
GAAAGACAGTCAGCTCTTCTGCCTAGAGTTCTTCTCTCCAGGCTGCAGGGCCAGAGAAGCCCCTAGGAATGGGGACTTCCATTCTCCCCACTAGCACTACGCATGGGCAGAGGAGGAGAGTTCTAGGTGATAACCATCCCCCTGTGGATAGATGCAGAGGGAATTTGATGCTTAAAGCCCAGGCATAGATTTAGGTGTTGGGGGGGGGGGGGGAGGGAGGACTGTATTTTCTTCTGTTCTAGAGGAGATTGCAATAGAAGAATCCTATCCCTGGGGTCCAGAAACTTCAAAAACAGTACCTGCAAGACTATGGTTTAATATAGAGGCTCACTTATGGTTGAGGCTTCCCCAGACTGGCTCTAGGATGGTAAAAGGCTAACCCACCCCCCACCCCCATCCACCCCTCCATCTGGATTTTCTGGCAGGGTCTGTCCCCAGAGGGTAGGTGGGGGCTTGAATCTCCTGCTCCACTGGAATGAAGGGTTTAGACGTTCTGTGTGGCCTCTCCGTTCTATGTAGACCCTCAGTGAGATGCAGCTTTTCTCTGCCCATCTCATGCCCTGAGCAAGTCCTGGCTTCCAGACTGCTTTGCTTTCTCTCAGCCCATCCAAAATCAGGGAGGGGGCAGGCGGGAGGAGCCGCAAACCCAATCCAAGCTTTGTTGCTTCTCTATACAGAAAGGGGGTGAGACCAGTGATCTGTCTCTCAGGTCCCTTCAGCATAGCACAGAGGAAGAGCGACTGACCACCGTCAGAGGAATTCAGTACTAGTAGCCTTGGTGATTTGGGGCAAAGCGCCTCCCGTCCCCTGGCCTCTGTTTCTCCTCAGTAAAATGGAGGGCTCCAGGTCCTGGGATCCGGAGCCCTGGCTAGACCCTTTCTTCTCCAAAGCGCTTTCCCCTTCCTCTGCCCTCCCCCAGCCCAGTCTACTGGCACCTGCTCCCAGGCTCCTGCTGGCCATCTCTTTTATGGGCATGGAAAATCCAAAGCAACCTGCAAGGCAGACCCAGTGGACCCTTTCCCTCTCTCTCTGCTCCTCCATTAGGGGAGATAGCATGTCTGTTCTGCCTGCCTGCAGGGTGAATCACCCAGATGTGGTGGGCTCACCTGGAGAGAGGCAGAAGAGATAGAGCTGCATCAGCAGTCTCCTGCCAAAGGCAGCCTCAGAGAACTGGCCACCGGAGAGATGGAAACTGAGGCAGGCAGAGACAGAGACACACAGAGAGAGAGACAGCTTTTTGGTGAGGAAGGAGATTGCATTGATCCCTCCCTCTGAGAGAGGAACATTTAGAACAGTGAGAGAGGGTCGTTGCCCCTCTCCCATCATTTTTACTGATTCAGCCAAGCAAGAAAGTGGGGAAGCCAGGATTTGAACACAAGTTCACTGGCTTGCCAAACAATTCTCTCTGCAAAGAGGAAACATCTGTTTTCCAAAAGAGTTTTTCAAACCCTGAAGCTCCCTAGAAAGCTTAGCTGTTATTCTTTTCATCTCTCCATTCCTTCTCCTTCTCCTTCGTCTTTCCCCCTCCCCCTCCATCTTTTCCCCTCTTTTTTCTTCCTTCTTCCCACTTCTTTTCTCTCCCTCCCTTTCCTTTCTTCCCTCTCTTTCTGTCTCTTGAACCTTCCCCCACTTCTCTCAGACTCTCCGTTACTTACCTTCCCCACTCCATGCATCCATTAAGAAAATGCAATTAATCCCAGGAGGCTGCGGGTGCGGGGAGGGAGGTTGTCGCCTTCTAATCTGAGCATCTGAGTGCAAAAATAGAGTGCTTCGTCTTTGATGAAGCCAGAGAGATGGTAACAGGCCCAGATTTGTAAACAGATTCCCCCTGCCCTCCCCCCACTCCCCACATTAGGCCTGAAGGAATTCTGACAATTCAGGCTCTTCCCCCTGGAATGCTGCTGTCTTTCCTGCTCTTCTGGTCCTACCTGGATTCTCTGGATTCCAGGAGCCCATGCAGGGAGCTGCCTGCCAGCCTCTTCCATGCTGGGTCTGTCTCCCCTTGCTTCTGCCCAGTCTGGCCAGGGGGGCCTGCAGAGGATGCACATTCAGCCACAGCTCCCCTTGGGGGTGTCTTCATAGGGAGTCTGACTGAGAGGGCAGAGAGCCCCCCCACCCCACCCCAACCCCTCTAGCCTAGGGATCCACCATTGGGGCCCTTCCAGAGTGATTGGCTGGGAGACTTTCTTTACCCTGAGGGCTTCGCCCCTCCCTCCCCCATCCTGGATACCTCGATGGAGAGGAATGGGAACCCTGATGGTATCCTTCCTGCAGGGCTGAAATCTCCGCCACCCAAGATGGGGATGGCCCCAGGGCTTCTTCCCAGCTGCCTCAGTGACCTTAGCCAAGTCACCTTTCCTCTTGAAGCCAGTTTCCTCACCAGGAAATTGAGGAGGGGGTGGAGGTGGGGATCTGAAGATCCCTTCTAGCTCTCCAGTCTTTGTTCCCTCCGTGTGGCAGAGCAAACAGGCAGAGTGGAGAGAACTGGGAGCTTTCTTCAGGGAACAAGCCATGCAGGGGTTAACATGGCCCAGGATATAAATAGTAAGTCATTGATCTTCCTGGCACTGGAGCAGTTAACAGGCAGGAGATCATTAGTAAAATAATACAGTTTCCCAAGGAAAATGCCTTTCCTTAATCTTCTTTAATAAGAACCTGCCGCTCCTCTGGGCACAGGTTATCTTTCTTGCTCACTCATCTTTATGCTTCCATCCCTCTCCCTCCCCCACCAAGGCCCAGGCCTGGCCCAGCACCCTTTGCATAGTAGGGCTGCAGAACACATTTGGTGGGTCTTGGGAAGACCACAGAGGACTGGCCTGAGGAAGGTGCTTTGGGAAACTGGGCACCGAGGCTGCCCGCCGGGAGCCGACTTCTGCTGAAGGAAGGGAGCCAGCGGCTCTGGGGCAGACACTTGGGGAGGACTGAGAGAGGAGCGCCAACTGGGAGAGTCAGGAAAGGCTTTCCCAGGAGGCCGCCTGACCTGAACCCCCCAGCGGGAGGCCCAGAGGCCGGGGACACGATGCCGAGGCTGGGAAGAAGCCACATCCCCGCAGGCCTCTGAGGTAGGCCCAGTGCCTTCTTCCCAGCAACATGCCGAGGTCAGGGTCCAAGAACGATTTTTCCTAGTCTACAGATGAAGAAACTGAGGCTGGGGAAGTCAAGGAACTAGCCAAGGCCACGTAACCAGTAAGTGAAGGAGTAGGAACGTGGGTGTGGGCTTCCTCCCTGATTCTGGGGCGAATGCTCTTTTCAGATCATCGGCGCATCGATGGAGTCTCAGAACTTTTGTGTGTGAATCATACTCGCTGCCCTGGGAGGGAGGGAGACCGAAGCACAAAGCGAGACGTGGATCTCTGCCCTGGGCACCCCGCGAGCCCCGTTCTCTGCTGGATCTCGGGGTTCTTCCATTGAGAATCCAGGGAGAGCTATTTTAGGGCTTCACTTTTCTTCGTGTGCCGCTCGCCCTTAATATCGCGATGGAGGCATCCCTTGAATCCGGTTACAAAAGCTGCTCCCTCTTCCCCCTCCTTAGCAAATAAAGACGGAAAAGTCATTTATATTTTTATATGCATTGATGTCACTAAGCTAGTCATAGGGAAAAAAACAGCTTAGACTTTCCTGTGTGATCAAGGATTTAGAACTGAAAGAGACCTGAGCAGCTAGCCAGCCCCAAACCCCGATTTTACAGACGAGGAAACCGAGGTCCAAAGAGGTTAGCTGACTTGTCCAAGGTCACTCAGGGGGTCAGTGAGGGAGGCATGATTCAGACCTAGTCCTCAGCGTCCAGAGGCTCTGTGCCAGCCCGAAGGGATGCTCCAGATCACCTATTCCAGCCTCGACATTCTAGAGATGGGGAAACTGGAGTTAGCAGCGTTGGGACTTAGCAGGGCTCTTCCATTAGCACCAACTGCCCCGATGTCTCTCCCATCTTGCAGTAGTTGTGTCCAGAGTGGAGGTGGGGATTGGAAAACAGCCACAGTGGGACAACCACACGGCTGCCCAAGGCGCTTTACAGTTTGTTTCTAAAGATAACAGATATTCCCTCACGTGAATCAGAATTGCCGCTTTTCCTTGCTTGCCCTGGGCCTCATTGAGAATTATATAAATGGAAAGATCCTGTGGCTGCTTCAGAAACTCTTGTCATGAATGAACCAGGGGAGGAATAGCAAATTGCCAGAGACTCTTCGACCAGGCTTGGCACTAATAACATGGTGTCTGCAAATATATTCAGAGAAGTTCTAGGCTTTTCTATGATCACGTGCAGCTCCACATGGAGTCACTGAGGAAGCGCCTGAGGCCTTCTGTACGCTGCCCTGGCCTCCCCCTGGAGTCCCAAGGCCCAGCCATGACCAGGGCCTCCCAGCGTGGTGGCTGCAGTGAAGAAGAAACAGAGCTTGGACCAGGGCAGTCTGGAGTCCTGAATCCATCACATTATACTCTTCCTAGCCCGAGTCTCTCTGTCTCCTCCAGAACAATAACAGGAAAGACTGTAGTGAGTGCTTTGCTAAATAAAATCTGGGCGAACTGGATCTGCAGAATTCTCTGGATCTCCTCAGTTCAGTAGTCCTGTCCAAAGTATGGTTCGACTGGCATGACCTGTTCTTGATGGAGCCGTGTTGGCTCTCTGCGATCACCGGCTCGTTCTCTAGGTTTCTCGGGATGGGAAGCTCGGTGCCTTTTCAGTCAGCCAGTCCCACTCGTGACTAAGCAAGATTTTATGAACATTTTCCAAATTCAAATCTTTCTCCTGACAACTCTTCTTCCTATTGCTCACTGCCATCACCCCCCCCCCCCAACACACCTAGTCCTGCCTTTGGGGCAAAGCAGAGTAAGCGGAATCTCCCTTCTACATGGCGGCCCTCCAGAGACAATCCTCCAATGCGAATGCTTCAGAGGCCTCCCTTTGAGCCTTAGTTTGCTCCCTGCTAAAATGAGAGGATCGCTCCCACCCAGAGCTGCCATTCTGTGCATCCCCGGCCAGTGAGGACACGAGCCTCCTTGTGGCCAACACAACTAGGGAATGGTAGGGCTGCAGACGCAAACCTCCATCTTCTGGGGTCATTTTTTTAGGATAATGAATTGATTAATTTATTTGTTACATTAGAACACCCAGCTAGCTCCCTCCCTCCATTAGCTAAAGCATCGTTTGACAAAAGGCTGTATGTGTGTATGAAACTATGTCTTACTTCTTTCTAGTGATCGGTCTGGCGTCACATTCTTAAAGATTGCCACTACAGCCCTTCCTACTAGGCCTAGGAAGGAGTGAAGAGGCATGGATTCAAATCCTGCCTCTGTCCCTCATTCACAATGTCATCTCCTTCCTTCTCTGGAGCATTTGCCACTCAGTGGCCCTGGCCTTATCTGCCTGGCTGATGTCAGCCAGCAGCCACTTGTGCTGGGAACTGCCTGGCTTGGGCTTGAACTGGAGCCGGGAAATGGAGCCAAGGAAGTGTGGCATGGCTTGGAGGCTTTCTAGTTAGGGTGGCCAGGTGATTCTCTCTCTCTCTCTCAATCTCTCTCTCTCTCTCTCTCTCTCTCTCTCTCTCCTCTTTTCTCTCTCTCTGTCCCCCCTCTGTCTCTCTCTCTCTCTCTCTCAATCTCTCTCTCTTTTTCTCTCTCTCTGTCCCCCCCTCTCTCTCTCCCTCTCTGTCTCTCTCTCTCAATCTCTCTCTCTCTCTCCCTCTCTGTCTCTGTCTCTCTGTCTCTGTCTCTCTGTCTCTCTGTCTCTCTGTCTCTGTCTCTGTCTCTCTCTCTCTCTGTCTCTCTCTCTCTCTGTC
>NW_025351518.1:0-8382 GCF_016433145.1 Gracilinanus agilis
AAAAAACAAGAGAAAGAAAGAGAGGGAAGGGAGGAAGGAAAGAAAGAAGGAAGGGAGGAAGAAAGAGGTGAAGGAGGGAGGGAGGAAGAAATCAAGAGAAAGGAAAAAAGAAAGAAGGAAAGAAATAAAAATGTAAAATGCAAAAAATATACAGAAGAAAATTTAAAAATTCAAAAAAGGGACACAAGCAGGTTGATTTTGCTACTGTAAGGCTAAATTTAATATGCATTCTTAAAAAATCAGTTTACATAACAGAAATTCATGTCTTCAAATACAATCCTATTTTTTTTGTTCTTTGTAAATTAGAATGTTTGTATTAGTTGATGTTTGTTGTCTATGATTTAAAATGAAATAAAAAATAAAACCTCCCTAGAGAACTCACAAACTCCCCAAGTCAACTATCCCAGGCTGATGTTGACCTGTGGATTGTTTTCCTACTGTTTAACCTGAGCCTCCCCCAGGGAAGTTTACTCCTTTTTCCTCCTGTGATAGTTATGAGGAAACGCCCTGCATGGGAACTTGCTCTTCCAACACAGATCACAATCTATCTGTTTTAGAAGTCCTAGGAAGCTGCCTGAGAAACATAGAAATTCACTTATTAATTCAATGAGTCCTTATTGAGAGCAAACTATGTGCCAGATTGGTAATACAAAGACAAAAATTAAACATCCTAATTGTAACCTAAGGAAGCTCACATTATTGGGATTTAAATTAAGTGATTTGTTTGAAGTCACTATAATGGCAAAGACAAGATTTGATCCCAAATCCTTCTGACTACAAATGCTCTACTTTACCCACTATGCCATACTGCTTCTACCATTATGAGACCCTGGAAAATATTTTAGATGACTTGAGTCCTTCTACCATTTTCTGCCTTCCTGTACTCCTTTAGAGACATTCTCCAAGCTCTTTCACTCAGGCTGTCCCCAAAGGTCATGTTCTCCTACTAATTTTTCTTGCTCTCCTCTCCATTATCTCTATATGTTATTTTCTAAACTCTGATGACCCAAAGGCATCATTCATTCATCATGAGTGTGATGTAATAAAAAGATGGATAATTTTAGAGTCAGGAGACTTGTTCAAACCCTTCCTCTTTCATTTATTCCCTTTGTGACCATGTATTAATAACTTGTCTGAATCATAATTTCTTAATTGCTAAAATGAGTACAAAAATATTCACACCTCAAAGGGTTGTTGTGAGGAAAATACATTATCGATTATAAATATCATCATCATCAACATCATTGTTATTCATGAGATGAACAGTATAGTGGATAAAAAGTCAGTATTTGAGTCAAGAAGATCTAACTTCAAGTTCTGTTTTTGACACATGCTAGCTCTGTGATGGGTGAGTCACTTAAGCTCTTATGAACTCAAGGAACTCTCTCAAACTATAAATTAAAGAAAAGGTGCTGGTAATGAAGGCTTCCTCACCAGAGATTCTCAAAGTGTAACTTGGGGAACCTAGCAGTCCCCAAAACCTTTTAGGAGTACTGCAAGGTCAAAACTATTTTGCATGATAATATTAAAACAATTTAATTTCCACTATAGAAAATATCAATATATAATCCATAAGAAAAAAAGTTCTTTGAGGGTCCTCCATAATTTTTAAGTATAAAGAGGATCTAAAACCAAAAAGTTTAAGAACTGCTGCACTATACCATTGAAACCACTGGTCCAGCACCTATTCTTATCCCTATCATTATGAAAATGAGATTGCTAATTCTGCCATTGTTTAGTTGTTTTTTTCCAGTCATGTTAGACTCTTCTTTACCCCATTTGTGGTTTTCTTAACAAAGATATTGCAATGGGTTGCCATTTCCTTCTCCAGTTCAATTGATAGATGAGGAAACTGGGGCAAAAAGTATTAAATGACTTCCTCAAGATCACACAGCTAGTATCTGACATTAGATTTGAACTTAGGAAGATGTCTTTCTTACTCTAGGTCCAGCCCTCTAATCACTGTGCCACCTACCTACCCTAATTTCCCAAAAGTTAAGGTCAAAAGATATGATCAGACAATTTCTCCAGTTCAGAAATACTACTGACCAGCAGTTATATGAGAAAATGTTCCAAATCACTACTAACTAGAGAAATCCAAATTAAAATAACTCTGAGGTTTCACAATTGTATTTATTAGATTGGCAAAGATGACTCCCAAAAAGGAAAATGACAATTGTTGGAGGGGCTATGGGAAGACAGCACACTGGTACACTGGTCCAGCCACTGGGAAGCTCTCAAAGTCAATAAATTGCTCTCTACTTAATTTTTTTTTTTTTGCACTGTAGCTATAGCCATGAGTATAGTCAGGGTTCTTAAGAGATTTGCCTCTATTGTCCTTTGATTGAGAAAAAGATGATATGGTTTGAACTCAATGAAATCAATAAAATCAACAGCACTAATATCCATCGTTTAATCAGGAAGTTGATCATCAATAAATCTATGTCTCTTTCCTCTCATGCTCTATGCCAGAAAAGCTCTGGCTCAGTAGAAGAGTAGGCACATAGGCAATGGTAAGAAAGGGAATATTGCCTGTGAAGGTCACTTGGAGAGTATGGATTCTGTACCATCTGGTATACATATATTGTAAATCCAAAAAGAGTGACTGACATATCATCATAGCTTTGACTTGAGGTTGAAGAGAAATATGTTCAAGAATAAAGACTTCCTCAAATTGCATATCCACAAACTGAAGGCAGACAAAACTGATGAGAAGCTTCTGGTTCACAGGCTGAGAGGCTTAAGGATTCAAGACAAAAAGAAACATAATAATGTTCAGAGGAATGTCTATAACCCAAGAAAGGACATTATCAGAGCTCTGTCCAAAGAAAAGGAAAACAAAAAATATTCTCTTCTACCTCCACTATAAATAATACACAACTACAAAGATCAATCAGTTTTGTCAAACCTTTTAAAAAAAGTAACCAAACTGTGTAACCTCTTTGAGGCCCATGTCCCAAAGAGATAAAAACTGAAAAGACCTATATCTACAAAAGATATTTAAAGTCAACTTCTTTTGTTGTAGCAAAGACCTGGAAGCAAAATGGGTGGCAATCAAGTGAGGAATGGCTAAATAAATTATGCTATATGAATGTAACTATGTGAATTAAATATCTGGGGGACCTCCAATCCCAGAAGACTCATCACAATGGGTGGACATAGGAGTCATAGACTCACATGTTTGGATCTGCCAGCCTGGAAGAACAAGAAGTCACAGAGACCAGAAGATATGATATACTGAAGCCATGGGCCAATTGAAGGATCTTGAAGAATACAGGGGAAAGGCTTAGAGGGAGGCTTGAAAAGGGAGTTCATGATGCTCACAGCTCTCTCAGCTCTCATCTCTCTCTTAGCCATTTTCTGAGCTGTCCCTGTTGGCTGGAATCCAGGACCTGATCTTACCTCAAGTTAGAAAGTCTGGAAACCTTATTTCTCTCTTTCTCTTGTTGGAAAGAATTATGAACTCTGATCAATGCAAAGACCAACCACAACTCCAGAAGACCAATGATGAAGCATGCTACCCAACTTCTGGCCAAGGAGTGATGGATTCAAGGTGACAAATGAAACATATACTTTTAGAATAGAAATTATATAGATTTATTTTATACAACAATGCTTATTTGTTACAAGAATTGTGTTTATGTTTTTCACTCCTGAAAAGTGAACTATTGGGGGAACTAGGAATAATGCTAACAATTAAAAAAAGAAATACATTTTAAAGGTTATTGAAGTATCTTTTAAAAATTCACATCTAAGAAGAGAAGGAAGGTCAGAGGAAAATAAGACAACTTTGGAAGTTATATATTGAATTTACTACGTACTTTTAAAAAAAAGTCTAATTATACATAATAGAAATTCTCAGTTTCACATAATTCTATAATCCTTTGTTCAACTTTGTATATGGACATGTTCCCTTTTTAAAAAGTTGCTAAATTGAGGATAAACAAAAACAGATTACTGATTTGTCTATGCATAAAGGTAATCCTGCTTGAAGAAGCTGTTCATTCATCAATCAATAAATATTTATCAAACACCTACTATGTGCCAAGCACTGATACTAAGACTCGGGGATACAAAAAGAGGCAAAAGACAGTCCCTGCCCTCAAGGAGCTTAAAATCTAGTGGAGGAGTTAACATACAAACAAACATACCCAAAGCAAGCTATATGTAGGATAAATGGGAAATAATTACAGAGAAAAATCTCTAGAATTAAGAAGAGTTAGAGAAAGCTCCCTGTAGAATCCTATAGATTTTAATTGAGACTTGAAGAAAGCAAGGGAGGTTGAAAAGAAAGGGAGTTGGAAGCAGAAGAGGGAGAGTATTCTGGTCATGGGGGATAGCCAGAGAAAATACCCAAATCTCAGGGATGGAGTGTCTTGTTTGTGAAACAGCCAGGAGGCCAGTGCCATTGGATGGAGTAAAATAAGGAGGTTATGAAGGGCTTTGAATGCCAAACTACATTTTGTTTTTGCTCTTAGAGGCACTAGGAAGCCACTGGAGTTTATTAAGCAAGGAGGGGGTATCATTTGAGATGCACTTTAAGAAAATCACTTTAGTGACCAATTGAAGAATGGACTAGAGAGGGGAGACACTTGAGGCAGGCAGACCCACCAGTAAGCTATTGCAATTACCCAGGTATGAGGTGATAAAAATTTGTACTAGAGAGATCCCAGTGTCAGAGGAGAGAAGGGGGCATATTTAAAAGATATTACAAAGGTGAACTCAGGCTTTGGTGACAGTTTGGATATGGGAGGAAGGGGTGAGAGATAGTGAATGATCCAGGAAGATGCCTAAGTTGTGAGCCTGAGAGACTGGAAGGTGTTATTACCCTCTACTATAATGCCAAAGGGAGGAGTTTGGGGAAAAGGTAAGTACTGTTCTGGACATGTTGAGATTAA
This sequence comes from Gracilinanus agilis, assembly GCF_016433145.1. NCBI lineage: Eukaryota > Metazoa > Chordata > Mammalia > Didelphimorphia > Didelphidae > Gracilinanus > Gracilinanus agilis. Next base: position 4,899 of record NW_025351518.1, read on the forward strand.
GATGTCTACTGAACATCCAGTTTGAGATGTTTGAAAGGTATTGAAAAGAGATTGCATGTTAGCAGAGAGACTGGGGCAGGAAAGGTAGATTTGAGACTCATTAGCATAGAGATGGTAATTCAATCCATGGGAGCTGATGAGATTACTAGATGAAGTAATATTGTTGTTGTTGCCGAAGAGGGCCAATGACATCATGAGGTGATGTCTTGACTTGCAACTAAATTGGATTTAAATGAGGCAGAGTGGTACAAAATTGTCAGCCTCACTCTCTCTTCCAGACTCTTCAAAGTCCAGAGACAAGGTAAAAGTCAGGACTGATGATGTAGGGGGACAAGAGAAGACTAGCCAGGACAGAAACTTGAGGGACCCCTAAGGTTAAAAGGTATCTGGAGGAAGATCCAGCAAAGAAAACAGAGAAGCAGACAGATAAGTAGAAGAACCAGGAGAGAGAAGAGAGTTTCAAGGAAGAGAGTGATCAACAGAGTCAAAAACTTCAGAAAGGTCAAGGAGAATGAGGACTGAGAAAAGGCCATTGGATGTCAACTAAGAGATCATTTATAACTTTGGAGAGAGCAATTTCAGTGGAATGGTAAGGTCAGAGGCCAGCTTGTAAGGGGTTAAGAAGAGAGTGAGAAGAAAAAGTAGAAGTACTTATTCTAGGTGACCTTTTCAAGAAATTTAGCTGCCGAGTTTAGCCTCTGAAGAAACCACTAGTTCAATATGAGGGGAAAACTAGTTTTTTAAGCATTGTCTTCCTTTGGGTTGGATATAGATTCCTCATACAGGTCTAGGTGCCTTGATGAATGAAAAGGTCCTTTTATTTATTGAGTGAGGGAAGCGGGAAGAGGGAAGAAGATGGAACCAAACCAGATTTGGCCTCTATTTAGGGATTTCAAGAGTTTTCAGCTGCAATCACATGACCTTCACCTCTCCTTTTAGTAGCAGTGGCATTTTTCCTTTTTTTGCAAAAGTGATACTATTAACATGACTCCCATTGACAGTTTTTGTTTATAATTTCCTTCAGTGGCATCCAGTTGCCATTTTGTAGGGCTCTCCTTTTAAAGTTGTACCCCCAAAATGGCCTTTTCTTGAAGTTCCACTTTGGGGACACAGCTCCCAGACTTTTGGGTAACCTAGTGATGGGGACTTCTTAAATCCAAAACTGCATTTATGGGAAGAATATGAAGGGAGAAAGAAATTTTAAAGTTATGATCATAGGATTTTACTTTCTAAGTCCATGGTAAACAAGTCTATTATTGACTGAACTGTCATTCTGTTGTTGTAGTCATTGTCAATTTTTAATGACCCCATTTGGGGTTTTCTTGACAAAGATTCTGACGTGGTTTGCCATTTCCTTCTCCAGCTTATTTTACAAGATGAGGGACTGAGACAAATGGGATTAAGTGACTTGGCCAGGGTCACACAGTACATATCTGAGACCAGATTTGAACTACAAAAGACAAGTCTTGCTGACACTAGGCCTGGCATTTATCTACTACTGTATCACCATCATGACCAAACAAGTCTAGCCATGGCTTCTTTGTCTTGATCTATCAGGACCGCTGAGAATGTATCTAGTAAGAATAAAAGGAAAATGTTCACAAAGGTAGAGCTGGAAGGGACCTTTAGGGTAAACTAATCCAATCCTCTCATTTTACAGTGAAGCAACAGAGTCCCTGAAATAAAAAGTGATTTACCTAAGGTCACCCAGGCAGGTGATGGTCAGTACAGCTGGGTCCCAATTAGTGCAACTAATGAATTCAGTGAAGTGGTCACATTATTTGAATTTGTTCTACATATTTCTCTTAGACCAGAAACGACTGTATTTTATGTAATCATAACTTTGAATTGTAGGAGTTGAAGAAAGCTGAGCTGGAGACAAAGTAGAGAATAATCAGGAAACCTAATTTTTATATGGGACTCAAGATCTGAATGTACAGCTTATATACTCTGTGTGTGCGTGACCTTGGCCCATACAAAAGGAGGTATTGGTGAAGAGAGTAATAGTCCTTGCCATTCTCTACTCATATCAGATCACTACTGGGCACTACTGAGCACTGTGTTTATAAAGAATAATGGGGGCAGCTGGGTGGCTCAGTGGATTGAGAGCCAGGCCTAGAGATGGGAGGTCCTAGGTTCAAATCCGGCCTCAGACACTTCCCAGCAGTGTGACCCTGGGCAAGTCACTTAACCTCCATTGCCTAGTCCTTACCACTCTTCTGCGTTGGTTCTAAGATGGAAGGTAAGGGTTTTTAAAAAAAGAATAATGATGAGTTTAAATAATTGTTTCAAAAGGAAGACACAGTCCATATTGGTGAAGAACCCTAAAATTAGGTCACAGAAGAATTAGCTGAAGGAAATGGAAATATCCTGAAGAAAGGAAGACTTAAGGAGATCATGATTACTGTCTTCCAAGTATTTGAAAAGCTGATATGTGGAAGAGTAATTAGACATGTACTTCGGGACCTCAGAAGATGGACAAAGAAACAATGGATTAAAAGTTAGAGGGATGCATAAAAAAGACATTTCTAATCATTTAAAGTAACTAAAAATGGAAAGGGTAGTGGATTCTCCATCTTGAAAGTTGTTCAAACTAGGGCTAAGTGACTTTTGAAGGGCTGTTTTAGGGGAAATTAATGCTTTCAAGTACCATTCAATTACATAACATGCTATTCAAAGTCCCTCCTACCTCTAAAATTCCAAGATTTTATATATCATTTAGCCTCTGTGGATTTCAATAGTCTTCATTTGTAAAATGAAGATATTACTACTAACTGCCTTCCTTACCCTCCAGGGTATTGGGAGGATGAAATTAAAATATATATATATATGTGTGTGTGTGTGTGTGTGTGTGTAATTGTTTTAATAATGAAATACTAATGAAAGGGGGTATGTAGGGTATTCAGGGGAAGACTAGTGCCTCTGGTGTGCGGACTTGCCAAACACTTTTTAAGATTTCTTTCATCCTTTGGTGTTCACCTGCCATTCAGCTCTCACTGCAGTTTCAAGAAGTAAAATGTCCAGGGGCCACTGTAAACTGGTAAACTAGGGAGGCTAAACCTGGTTGAGAGTAACCTGAAGGCTTCAAATCCATTGTTGTGTTGGTGGATTGTCTGTCCCAGGCATTTGAAGACTTCACCTGGTAGAATGGGTGGATGAGAACAATTTGTTCCAATGGTTATGAAGGCAGCAGAAGCAGGAACTATAAAGACCTTAATACTTGGTTAGACACTAAAGAAGCCAAGGTCATCCACTGCATCTCAAGACATCACTAATTGTTTTGACTTTTGTCTTGACATTGGACTTCAATGACTCTGGACGAGAGAGGCCAGATGATTTATTGCTACTCAGTCTCACTTAAACCCAACTTATGTACAAGTCAAAAGACATAAACCAGTGATATCATTTTGGTCCTCTTCAAGTACAAAGGACAACAACCCACCAACCAATGCAAGGCATATTAAATAGGTTTATAGCTTTGCAC
>NW_025351519.1:0-1887 GCF_016433145.1 Gracilinanus agilis
GTGGGTGTTCTATGAATCCTTTCGATGTCTATATTGCCCTCTTGTTGTAGGACTTCAGGGCAATTTTGCTGAATAATTTCTTTTAGTACGGAGTCCAGGTTTCTATTAATTTCTGGTTTTTCTGGAAGACCAATTATTCTCAAATTGTCTCTTCTAGACCGGTTTTCTTGGTCTGTCACTCTCTCATTGAGATATTTCATGTTTCCTTCTATTTTTTCAGTCTTTTGACTTTGTTTTATTTGTTCTTGTTGTCTTGAGAGATCATTAGCTTCCAAATGCTCAATTCTAGCCTTTAGGGATTGATTTTCGGCTATAATCTTTCGGTTTTCGGCCATAATCTTCTGGTTTTTGGCCATAATCTTCTGGTATTCCTTTTCAATCTGGTCATTTCTGGTGTTCAATTGCAAGATTTTACCTTTTAAACATTTATTTTCTTTCCAGATCTCTTCCATTTTCCTCAAAATCTCAGTTTTGAACTTTTCCATAGCTTGTGAGGAGTTTTCCTTATTTGAGGAGGGTCCGGATGCTTGTTTGTTCTCCTCCTCTGTTTGCTCGGTTGTCTGGATTTTCTCTGTGTAAAAGTTGTCGAGTGTTAAAGGCTTCTTTTTCTTGTTGTTATTCTTTCTCTTCTGAGCTTCCTGAATCTGGGTAGCCATCATTAGCCCAGCAGCTTCTCAGGTTTATCCTTGCGCTCAGTGTCTGTCCACGGTCTATTGGCTCCTGAGGTCTGAGTTCTGGTTTTTTCCAATGTCAAGCCCCCTGGTGGACCCCCTTGCTTGATCCTCTGCAGGAGGTTCCTTTACAAGTCTCAGGGCGCTGCTTCCACAGTTGTATACCCGTCTGCACTGGTTCCCCACTCAGGTTTTCAGAGCTTTAGTTCCTGGCTGTGTCTGCCTCCACCCACACCTCCGCTGGTGCCTGTGCTCTCAGCCCGCGCTCTGCGCCCGGCGTCCACTCTCTGCTCCCGCGCTCAGATTTCGCTTGCGTTCTTTGGCTTACTGGGGTCCTAAATCTTGCTGCTCTCAGGAACAGGCCCCGGAGCTGCCAATGACTCGATGGGTGCCCCAAACTTGCTCTATTTCTTTTTAGCTGGCTTCGGCACTATAGGTGTTGTGTGTGGAGAGGGTGGGGATGGGGTGGTTGCTCAGCCCGTGATTTAGTGAGAGCCCTTTATAGCCTGGAAATGTCTCGATTCCACATACCTTCCAAGCTGTGCCCTGTTGTGGGGTTCCTCCGTTCGTCTGGACTTGTTTTTATGTCCCCTTGAGGAGTTTTGTGTGTTTCGGTCAGGAGAGGTTAAGAGCTGCTTCTTACTCTGCCGCCATCTTAACCTGGAACCTGCATGCCACTTTTATAAAGTATGTGTCCACATTGCTCTGCTTTCTTAGTCCCCTTCTGAACCTCTTCCTATTTTGTTCTGCATATTTAAAAATAATTTTGTTGATGTTACTTTCTTTTTCACTTTTTATATTACTATCATTACTGTCTCCCTCTCTGCTACACCCTTAATCATCTCCCTCTATAAAATAAATAAAAGTCTTCCTTTTTGGCAAAGCAGTACAGTCAAGCAAAACAAATTCATACATAAGCCATATCTGAAAATGTCCATCTCATTTTGTACCTTTAGCCCATCATCACTGGTCTGCCAAAAGATGAGGAATGTTAAAATCATCAACAGTTTTCTAGCGTAGTGGTTGGTCATTGGGTTGATCACAGTTCCTACATATTTACAGTTGTGTTACTTTACAACATTCATAGGATAATAGGGTCATAAATCTAGAATTATCTGGGAACTTAGATTTTATTTAGTCCAACCTTTGGGAGTTGAGGCCCAAGAAGGTTAAGTGCTTTTCCTGGGGCCACACAGGTAGTGATCTTCCATTTCGA
>NW_025351520.1:0-2401 GCF_016433145.1 Gracilinanus agilis
GAAAGAGGGAGACAGAGATAGAGAAGAGGTAGCTGGGACCCTGCTCTCCACTCAGCCATGCTCCCCCCCATGCCTTCAGGCCAGCATCTCCCCCTCCCTCCAGCCCCCACCATCCCACTCTACAATGTGACCGAGATCCAGATGTCGTCCATTTGTGAGTGACAAAGAGGGAACGCCCCCATCGGTCCTCAGAGGTAGCAGGGAGCTCCCCTGGGACAGCCGGAGGTCAGAGGTCAAGACAGCCATGAAGTCGGGAATTAAATCAAGCTACCTCCTGTGAGCCCGGAGCCAGAGCAGGCCCCAGGTCTGTCTCTAAGTGGGAACGCTCATTAAAACAAGGGCACCTTCGCGGAAGACTTCCTGGCAATGCCTTGCTGCCTTGGCCTTTGCAGTGCAGGCACATCTTGCACTAGACTCCAAGGGAGCAGGAAGGACTCTTTTCATGGCACTGTCCTTGCAGGAGAAAGAAAGAGGAAAGTCAGGAGAAGGCCGAGGAGAAGGCCAGGTCTGGGGGTTCCCATTCCGGGGGGAAGCCTGGAGTCCAGAGACCTGGGCCAGACAGACCACACATCCCATGGGCTCCCCGCCTTCCCCTGGCCTGGGAAAAGTGGGGCTCAGGGAGGGAGAACCTCAAGGCTCTCCTAGCTCCTGTGGGGCCCAGGCTGGCCCTGGAGGTCACCAGACTTGACTAACACAGGGAGGTGGGAAGATTTTTTAGTTAAAACAACAACAGCAGCGGCGGCGGCAGCAGCAGCGTTTTGGATCCAGCTCGTTTCCCAGAATACCCAGTGGAACACCACCGTCTGCCTTAGTCAATAGGCAGCATTTATCCAGAGCTCCAGTCTACAAAAATCCTCGGCACTCAGGATCTCATTCACACGGCCTGGCCGGTCGCCTTCCATCCCCGTCCCCGGAGACTTGGCACAGGCCTGGGACATTCTCTCTGATTCTTCCCGGCTGCTCCCTTCGAGCCCCCGGGGTGCCCGCCACCAAGGGGCCTTCCCCGATTTCCCTCCTTATTAGGGCTGTTTGCCTCCTGGAAACCCTGAATCTTCTGGATTCATTTCTCTGGGTCTGCCTGCATCTTAGCACAGAGCCTGACACACAGTAGGAGGTTGATAAATGCTTGCTGAATCCAATTCATTTCTTCCTCTTTCCTCTGCCACCCTAACGCAGGTCACACTCTCCAGAATGACTGAGTCCCCACTGTGTGTCCCCCTGAGGCCACTCCTGAAGCCTCGAATGCTCCCCAGGGCCTCCCCAATTCAGGACTTGGAGTCTTTAATGAAAGGCCTCTTTCCAGAAAGGAGAGAGAGAGAGAGAGAGAGAGAGAGAGAGAGAGAGAGAGAGAGAGAGAGAGAGAGAGAGAGAGAGAGAGAGTGTGTGTGTGTATGTGTGTAAGTAACCAGGACAAACACCCAAGAGGGTGGAAGAGAGAGAGGGGACATGAGGCTTCACTTAGCCTGCCTCTACCTCCCCCCCCCCTCCATTAGAGGAGACCCTCTGACTATAGGGACCTGGGAGCTATATATGGGAGAAGCCCCCCTTCTCCCTGCGGCCTGCCCTTAAAGTCAAAGTTCAAACAGAAGGTGGGGGCAGCCTTATTTTAAAGCACCCCTGCCTGCCCTCTCCAGGCTTTGCCACCCAGCTCCGAGTAGGGGAGAAGGGCAATCCTAGGCGGTGCTCTGCTTTTAGGGGTCTTGAGCCAGTCATGTAAGGGATCTAGTCTCAGGGAAGCCCTTTAACTGCTCATGCCAGGGTCCCTGTGCCAGCTCGCCCATGCCCATCAGCCAACAGGAGGAGGAAGAGGCACCCCCACCTCAGAGAGGTAGGGTCGGGGTCTGTTCCCTGGTGGAACCAAAGTATGTTGCACGGGGACTCTCTCCTAGACCTTTGCCCTGTCCATGCCAGCTTCAGCAGCAGCCTCCCGTGTCTCACAGGCTCTGAGACAGCTGCCAGCTCACAATTCTTTCCACCTAGATCTTCTGGGCGTCCCAAGGAGTGAGCCCTCCAGGACCCCCGGCCTGGCCCAGCCCCAAGCCCAGGTCCTCACTCTCCCTTCTCCCGTCTCTCCCTCATCCTCCCCCCCCTCCCCCCGGCGAATTTCCGAATTAACTCAAGTGAAACAACCCTGGAGGGGGTCGTGGCCGGACCGGCTCCCAGGCACGAGGTCCCCTGGGCCAGCGGGCCGGCCTCCCCCCACCTGGGACGTCTCCGAGCTCTGGGGGCTGCCCACAGAGGCCGGACCACGGGAAGCCCTAGGGCTCCATCGCCTGTCGCGGGGCCGCATGGAGCCCCGAGAGGGAAGGCGGGCTCCCAGCTCGGCTCACCTATTGTCCCCGTAGTGCGGGCTCCAGGGCCCCTCCCCGAGGCCAGGGAAATCCGAGCCCATGGGGGGGGG
>NW_025351521.1:0-1023 GCF_016433145.1 Gracilinanus agilis
GGCCATAGACTACAAGAGCTGATAGTTTGTGTTTGTCTTCAAGAGACCTCTTAGATACCATTCCTTATTGGATGGGAGGAGAGAGGGACAAGTCAGCATTGAGTAGCTGAAGGAAGCAGAGAGCAACTCAGTGATGAGAGACTCAGCACCCAGCAGAAAACAGATTGGACACACTATCCAGCACAAAAGAAAAGGCATCTTCAACAGAGACCACGTGCCCATTAGAGGGCAGGGAGGGGATCCATAATGGTGGACGCCAATGACCTTGCCAGAGGATACTTGTAGCTGGCTACATAGGTCCCTGGCATGGGCTACTTTGTGCATATTTCTTCACCAAACATTGCCCACACGTGTACCTCCCATACATATGTGAGGGGATTTGTGTGCTCTTTCTTTAGGGGGCCAAGATTTACAGTACCATCCTGGTGCCTGAAGCTCAAGGTCTTCCTTTGGAATAGATCTACTAATTCTTTCTCATCCCCTGGGTACAGGTATGGTGTGTGACTAGGTCCTTCTTGGAGAGCTCTTAGTCTAGTTCTTTCTGGCCAGCCATGGTTGGTCTTTTCCCATCACCTATCCCAAGGCAGGGCCACTTCCAGCAGTGCTGGTTGACTTACAAAATATGGGAGATGAGACCCTTTACTAGCTCCTTCTCTGGCCTTGCCAGTTTCCTAGGTCTTCCCTTACGCCAGTCAGATGAGATAATATTTGTAGGCTGCTTAGCACAATGCTTGGCATGTGGTGGTGTTTAGTTAATTTTTATTCCCTTCTCCTTCTCTACGTCGGGAAGGCAGCATTATCTCTTTCCTTCTGCCCTAATGAAGTTCTACTCTAGGGCTTTCTGCATTGGCACACTGCCCTTCTGACAAGACCTTTTCCATCTTTTGCCCCTCTGGGTCTTCTCAAGGACAAGCAAGTCACTCTGGCTTGTGGACTCGGATCCCATTCCTATGGCTGCCCCCGCCTGCTATTTTGGCCTCACAGAACACTTCATCTCTACCTGTCAGAAGGCTAAACCTTGAG
>NW_025351522.1:0-1940 GCF_016433145.1 Gracilinanus agilis
AAGAAAGGAGGAGAAGAAACTTGGTAAAATGCTAGGGTATGCTCAGTACCAAATAGTCTCCAAAAATCTCTGAGGAATATCCTGCTCCTTTGTCCTTAAAATGATTGGTCCAGTCCCTCTAACAAACTGACTTCAGGCCAGAATGGTTCTTTGCTGTGTAATGAGGTAGAACCTGACCTTTAATATCTGCTCAGTATCTAGACAGGGGCTGCTTCGAGGTAACTGTTATGTGACAGCCCGTTCTAGGCCCGGTCTGTCCAGTTGGGTTGTCGTTTAGTTGTTTTGTGGAGGAGGAGGAGGAGGAGGAGGAGGCAAGTGCAGAGCTTAATTCTTGAGAGCGGCCTAGCCACACCTCTGCCTGGATGCTTAGAGGGCCTTTTGATTTCCCCTCCCCAATCCCAGTACAACCCAAAGGAATCTCTGAATCTTTTGTTTCCTAGGCCACACCAGTTCCTGGATCACATCTGTTTTTTTTTTTTTTTTCCTCCGTTCTCCCTTATTTTGCCCCAGAGAAGGGTGGACAAATCAACCACCAGTCCATAGCAGAAATTAAAAAACAAAACAAAACAAAACAAAAACAGTTCATAGACTTGCATTCCTATCTCTGAGAAGAAAAAGAAACTCGGAGAGGCATTAGGAGAAGCATGAGAAGGATGTCTAGAAGTAGACTTCACAGCCCGGAGCACCCAAACCCGACTCAACCACGAAAATTATCCTTTCTTTCTGGAAAGGAGTGGGGCGGAGAACGAAGAAAAGGAAGAAAGGAAGAGACAATTACGAGGATTTCATCCTTCCTATCTATTCCCTCTCCCATTGCAGCCCCAGTCGACTCGCCATGACCAGAGTAAATCTCTTTGCTCAGTTTAATTTGTTAAAAGGTATGTTCTTCCTTGAAGACCTCGAGAGATGAAAGAAGGTTTCGAAGCATTTCGAAGAAACCCTAGAATTTCTGCTGATGGCTACATCCCCAACCCCGCCAAGAGAAAATCTGCTCTTCCTCTTGCTGCTCACATCCTGTACTTAGCTCAGGTCTTTCTCATTCTCCACTCCCGCTCCCCATCCCATCCAAAGAATCCTACAGAGAGACTACCCAGTCCCTAACGCATCACTTCCCAGTCTATATCGTCTCCCAATAATTCTGGGCTCTCAAAACCCCGTATAGGAAGACTCCAGGTTTGTTGAGGCTTCCTTTTGCCCTATTGAGTCCCATTTCTAGTGTTCGAAAGAGCTTCGACTCCGAGACCCCGTCGCTGCCCTTGACCTCATTCATCTAGCTAAAAGTTCTGACCCTCAAGTGGTCTCTTTCCATTTCCTTAAAACCAAGACTTTCTCCAAAGGCCCAAGTCCGCTAGGGCCCTAGATTGGAATTGGTGGAGTTTCGTGTGTCGCCTCTTTTCTTTATTTTAAAGTCGCCTCTTTGTTTCTATAATCTGAGAAAGGCTCTCAAGGAGCCAGGCGACTCCGGGATCGATTCAGCCGAAGGTCTGAAAACAGGGGGAGCTGCTTGTCCGGGCTCCAGGTGGTCAGGGTCTGGCCCAAGTTCCCACGTCTAAAACTTTCTCTTTTCCATTTAGCAGCACGGACTGGGAAGGGAGGAAGCTAGCAAGCCCAGCTCGCAGAGGAGAGTTGCGTACCCAGACGTGGCTGTGAGAGGACTCCGGACTGGGTAGGAGGGGAGATGGAGGCCTACAGGGTGCCAACTAACGACCTCTCTCAACTCAGCCCACCCGGAGATTGCCCCCTAAAGTACTTTAATTTCCCTCCTCCGGGCGCATGCTCCTGCTGCCACGCACCCTCAGCCCTGTCTGCACTTACCTGCTTTGGAGAGCTGCCCCTGCAGCCCTGACCCAGGCTGCGGCTCGGAGGCCCAGCGGAGGGCGGCAGCGGCTGCAGCCAATTCCGCTGGACGGGGCGGCGGCGGCGGCTGCGGAGCCTGGGGC
>NW_025351523.1:0-5601 GCF_016433145.1 Gracilinanus agilis
TATATATATATATATATATATATATAAACTTTCTCCAGAGATCCTTGGGAATAATAATGTCTAGACCACAGAAGGAATAGGGTATTAATGATACTCTTGTCCAGAAGTCTGGAAACACTCTGAATTAAAGTAAAAACCAAAATAAAATGTTACTGGTAAATATTTCATCAAATAAATAAAAATACAATGGAATATAGATTTCTTAATTTATGTTTTTCTAAGTCTATATGCTGCCATCCAGACCCTTATGTAAAACTTAATATTCTCGTTTCTATTTGAGTTTGACATCAATTGACTTACTCTGGAGATGAGGCTGCTCCCTGAATTTAGCACATGGTTCATAAAGGTCTCTTTAGGACTTGTTTTGAGACCATGCTTATAGGAAGCTTAGATAGCTGTGAGGTATGGGGAACTTATTTGGGTAGAGGGTTTATAGTAGCTCTGAAATCAGAGCAGCTTGCATCTTTGTATGGAGACAGTAATGGTCCTTCTCTAGCGGGACAGATAAAGAAACACTAATGAGCTAAGAAACTATAAATTTCTAACTCAAAACAGATTACAGATCTGAACGGTTCTAGAGAAAGGGGGGAACTGGAAATGAAGGGATACCAAGTAGGATGAGGGGGCATGAAGTAGGAATAGAGCAAGACTGTATCTTTTGGACAGAGGAGGACCACATCAGAAAAAATAGGTTTTTTTTTTTTCCTCAAGTACAATGAAAAGTTACATTTAAACTTTGCATCTCCTGAACATAGTAGGTGAAATATGTATTGAGTTATACAAAAATACAATAAGTGTGGATTGTGGATGGAGTTTGAGGAAAAAGGATCATATTAGTGACAGTCACTGTGAGGTATAAGATAGGATGTAAATAAAATTATTCTTGCTCTGATAGAGAAACTATAAGCAAGATAAAAGAATTCCATGTGATATCAAATGACAGAATCCAATGCATATACATGCATACACAAACATATATATGTATATGTATATATATACATATTTTTAGGAATGAGTATATGGAAGTCTCTTTTACTTTTTTCCAATATCCCTTTTATATTGGCTTACTTCAAATGGGACAAGTAACATTTTAAAATGCTAAGAATTAAAATCCTGACCCTCTTTCTTATTAATTAGCATTATTGTCCTAATTATTAGATACTAGAACAAAGTCTTCTCCTTAATGGAATATGTACTAATTTTCATAAGTTATAACTAATATTATAATAACAATTTTATTTTTCAGTGAAGTGGAATATGGAACATGAGTATATTCAGTATCATGAAGTCTAACATTTAAATTGTACTTTACAATTTATGCATAATTATCTACATTAAAATGTATTTAGGGCAGTTTCCCACATTTTCCTCCTTACCAAATCTTTCTTTGTGAACATTGTTTGTATATTTAAATTAAAATGAAACAGGCCATTTAAAGCTTGGAAATGTTATTTCTTTCATTTAAAATTATAATCAGAATGAAGAACATTTAAAATTTTAAATGGAAATATAATGAGATAACGATAATCACTATTCAAATAATTGTTTAGAGGAAGATTTACTTCAAGTTTTCTATTCCCTTTAGAAACAGAATATAAGAACAATGCTTTAATATTTCCATAATGTCACAATTCACTCTGCTAACTAGTGTTCTGCATTATAATATAGGTCTCAGATCAATACATTTGAAACAGTCATTTTATGTGCTTTTTTTTTAGAAACCAAAGTAAGAAAAGCAAAATATATAATGTCAAAAAGAAACCTGGATTCAAGGCAATTATCTGAATAGTTGAGACAATTATCCAAATAACTCAGTAACTTAAGGCCCAATTTCATTAGTGAAGTCAAATGAAGAGAAGGGACAGTTATCTGCCTAATAATAGAAAGGAGAAGGGGGAAAAGACTTTTCATGAAAATAGGTTGGTAATTGAGACAAAAGTAGCATTTTTGCTTGTATTATCTTAATAATTGCCTTAATTCCCTATCTTCCTTTTCTACACATCTACCAAAGGTAGAGAGATAATTCAGGAACTTGGGCTGAAACCACTAGATAATTGTTTTGCTCTCATACCTCATTTCATTTTTGAGTGGGAACATTTAAAACCCTCTAAAATTGATCTGAAAACAACACTTGGAAACAGTGTTCAGTCTTAAGGAGAAAGGTTCAATCTTCAGACAAGATCAATACTTAAAGAAAAGGGGATGTTATTTGCAGAGTCTCATAGATGTCCATGTCCTTCCTAAAACGAATAGCTAGAATGGGACAATGGATTCATTCATAAGCATTGATTGATTAATTAATTAGACATCTGGGTAGCAGCACAGGATAGATCTCTGGGTACCGGAGTAAGGAAGCTATAAGTTCAAATCTGCTTTCCCTCTGACACTTAGTATGTCATCTAATAGCAAGTCTTTTAACCTTTGTCTCTCTGCTTCTTCACCTCTCAGATGGGGATATTAATATCATCTGACTTATAGGATGAAAATCAAATGAAGTCGTATTAGCATAGTCAGTCCTTTATATATGTCTGTTCCCTTCTTTTCCCAAATGAAGCACCAGAGATGCATATACAAGCAAGAAAAGTAACCCCTGAAGCCATGGAGCTTACATTCAAGTGGGGGAGGGAAGACAACTGAAAAGAAGAGCTATAAAAAGTGGAAGCTTTTGGCTCCTATTTCACATAGCCAAATCTTCTTGAACTTGTGGTCCACTAAAATCAGAAGTTGTTTTTTTTTTCATACAAACTGGTGTAATTAGCATTTATCCATTCATTGAAACTATGGTTGGTGTTTCTCTATGAAGCATTGTGAGGAAAACAAATACAAATTAGAAGATGTCCTTACTCTATTAAACAATGGGCTCAGACTAACAGAAATAATTATAATATAGTGTAGAAAAAAGGTTAAGTTCCATGTTAAGTTCAGTTCCACAAGATTATAAAAGAAGGAACAAGCCACTTGTGATTCGGGAGCCTGGATTGTATGGGTGATCTCATGGAGCAAGCACTATTTGAAAATGGAAACTGTCAGGAGTTGGAGGCAGAGAAGAAAACTATGGGAGAAAGAAATTGAAAGGACAATGCTGCAGAAGAAGGAAATCACTGGACATTATTATGGAGAAAAAGAAAATGTTTTTGAAGAAGTGTGGAACCTGAGGGAATGATAACAAATAAAACTGTAAACCTGTAGAAGAAAGACTGTGGAAACCCATGAATATCACCCAAAGGAATTTGGATTTCATCCTGGAGGCAATGGGGAGCTAATGAGTAATAATACAATATTTATGTAATGCTTATTATGTGCCAGGCACTGTGCTAAGCGTTTTTCAATTATTTTCTGATTTGATCTTTACAACACTGGGAGGTAGGTGGTACTGTTATCCCCATTTTGCAGATAAGGAAACTAAAGAGAGACTTTTCCTGGATCACAAAAAGCTAGTTAAGTATTTTTAAATGGATTTGAATTCAAGTCTTCCTGACTCTAATTAGTGTTCTATCCATTTATTATATAACCTAGCTTCCCAAAACAAAGCACTTTGAGTAATAATATGAGTGGATATGCACTATAAAAGCAAAAAAAATGTTTTATACACACACATATTGGTGAGAGAAATTTGGGGAAAAAGATCATTTATTCATACTTTGGTTTATCATTTCTGAAGACTTCTAGATCCTCATTACTTCCTCACCAAGCAACAATGAAAATTGGACATACTATGATTTTATAAGCAATATATAAACAATTGAATTGAGCATTAATCTAGGCAAATTTAAAAAATGAGGTTATTAAAAGGAGTCTTTGTGGATATTTGAGGAGTAAAGCACTGATCACTGTAAGGCAGTATAGGTTTACTTAAAACAGGTAACCTCATTTATTACTTTTTTGGTTGGATTTTCAGACTTCCCTTATAATTCTGTTCCAAGACATTTTAGCAGTTTTGAGAGTTGTAAATCCTTCAATTAGAGGCTTAGTGTTTGATAATAAACAATTATCCAATAATCAGTTTAATTATGTTTGGAAAGGCTTATCACAAGAGGGTTGCACTTAGACTGATGAACATTTTTTGTTTTTGCAAAAAACAACTCAAGAATGAGTCATTTTAAGTATTTAAGACTTGGGAACTTTATTGTTAAGGGGAATGCCCACAAAGACTGAAAGTAACTACTATCCTAAATATAAATTGGGGAAATGTCAAAGACTTATATCCTTGTGGGCAATATGAATATGATTTTATTTAATATTTGCTCACGTCTTATCATCCTATTGTTCAGCATTAACAAAAAGATTACCACGATGATATTTGTGGGTTGTGTGAATATCTATTGTAGAAGGTGAAAAAAGTCTTGGACATGCTCTAAAACAATTCAACTTATTCTTTGATACTCAGTGATAAGTTCTAATGTGAATATCAGAGAAGATATTTAAAAACTTAAAAAATCGGTTCAGGAGTTAGAAATCGGAGTGATCAAAGGCTTACATGCTATTCTCTGATGTTCCTTTTATTGTAGATCCAGGGTTAGGAGTGAAGAAATACATGTAGAAATTGGGCCTGTAATTTCATCAACATAGGAACTTTCTGAGAGAAGAAACTCCTACCAAAGCAGTTCAGTCAACCAGTATTTATTCTTACTATAGGCCAAAAACAGAGCTAAATGTTGGGAATACCAATGTAAGTAAAATGAAAAGACAGGTCCTGCCCTCAAAGAGCTTATATTCCTATGGAGAAGATAATATTTTAAATGAAGCTAAAAAACAAATTTTTGAAAATGGAAGCTGAAGGTGTTAAAGTACATAGTCCCTGGGTATGGTAAAGTCAGGAGTATAGTCTAGGTCAAAATGAAGACATGAAGAGTTCAAAACTCTCTCTGTAGTTTATCATTTTAGAGAGTTGCATACAGCTGTGGTGTCAGACTCACAGGATTGCAGTGACTCCTAATCCATCGTAAGGCACATATTGACTTACTTTTAAAGTATAAAGTTATCTACATTTTATCATATTTTTAATTTGCTAAATATTTCCAAATTGCATTTTATTTTTTTTTTCAATTCACAAACTTTTATTAAATCATGTGTAGAACACAACACTAGATCCTGGAGGAGATACAAAGTTTAGGTGGCCTAAAATTCCTGCCTTCAAAGAAGCTATAGCCTGGGAGACTATAACCAGAGAGCTTGGTTACAAATTCCAGCTCTGCCAACTACTCCCAGTACAATCAGAGGAAATTATTTCATCTTTCTAGGCTTTGGTTTCCTCATGTGTAAGATGAAGATGTTATAGTAGACAGCCTCTAATTGAGGTTTAGAGAGGACACAAGAGTTAGAAGTATAGACCAAACTTTAATCTAGATGTTCTGACTTGAAGTCAAATGATTTTTTTTCTAACAAACTATTCTTGAACCTTCTTTTTTTTAAGACATTTATTAATATTCGTTTTTAATCTGTTTACATACTTTATGCCCCTACTTTCCCCTTCACCCCCGCTCTCCCCCCACCCATGGCCAATGCATATTTCCACTGGTTGTAACAAGTGTCCTTGTTCAGGGTCTATTTCCCATTCATGTCCGCCACAGTCCATGCATTCAAGCAATTGTTTATCTTATA
>NW_025351524.1:0-3169 GCF_016433145.1 Gracilinanus agilis
CTCCTCTTTATCCTTTCTTTTTCTCTCTCTTTTCTTCCTTCTTACATTCTTCCTTCTCTCCTCCCTCTCCTTCTTTCCTCTCCCTTCTCTCCCTCCTCCTTCTACTCTTCTTCTTCCTCCTCTCTTTTTCTCTCTCTCCCTCCTTTCTCCTTTCTCCTTTCTCTCTTCCTTCCTACATTTTTCTTCTCTCCCCACTCTCTCCCTTTTCCTCTTCTTTCCTCTCTCCTCTCCCTCCCTCCTCCACTTTCTCCGTCTACTCCTCTTCTTCCTCTCTATCCTTTCTCTCTCTCCCTCTTCTCTCTCCTTTCTCTCTCCCTACATTCTTCCTTCTCTCCCCCTTCCCCTCCCTTTGCCTCTTCTTTCTTCTCTCTCCCTCCCTACTACCATCACTAGCCTACATAGAGTAGAATTGTAAGTAGTTGGTGATGGGGATCATAAAACCATGAAATCATGATCTCCAGGGTTAAGTTTCAAGATCTCTGATACAAACTACTGAGGACAAGTCATTTCACCATTTCACCTCTTACTGTCTCAGGTCTCTCTCTACACATATAGCAAGTTCCAGATGAGTCTCAGATCTGCATCAGTGCAAATGGTTTCCATAGTGGGAGTTCTCTGCACTGGTGAATCCTAGATCCAAACAAACAGAGCCACCTCTGGGTGAAATGGCCAGTCTGCTTTAAGGAAGGTCTGTACCTGCATCAGATGGGTGCCCAGAATATTTAGGAGATGGCATTAATTGCCTCTCTTACAGAGTCACTGAATCTTTCAATTAGAAGAGGACCTCAGAAGTCATCTAATCCATCTCATGACCAAGAAACCTTTCAACATTCCTTATAAGTGGGCATCTAACCTGTATTTGAAGACCTCCAAAAATGAGCAACTCACTGCCTCCTATAATAGACAATTCTATTAATCTTAAACTTTTAAAGACATTTTTCTTTCGATCCAACCTAACTGTCCTTTCCAAGTTCCACCCTAGAGGACCAAAAAAAAAAAAAAAAAAAAAAAAAGTCTAGCCCTTCTTCCCTAATAGTTGTCCATGAGATAGTCAATAGCTCTGATATTCTCTCATCCTGAAGTCTTTTCTTCTCCTGATGAAACATTCCCGACATAAATCCAGATTCTCATAGATGTGGTATTATTAATTACCTTTACTAAAATCCTCCTAATTACTTCACTGGTGGGGTAGAGTAAGTAACCCTTGGTTCTCACAGGCTATGCCAGCAGAGGGCAAGGGCTGACAGGTTCTACTAAGCTGGGAAGTAAGTATACCATATGTCTTTCATCTCGGGACAAGTTCAGCCAGCTAAATATGGTGAAGCTCATTAACAGAAGGCTGACCACCAGGAAATGAATTATTTTGGCCACAGTAACTTATGAATCTAGTCCAATCCAATTCAATTCAACATTGATTAAGCATCTACTATGTACAAGGCACTATATGATGCAGTTGGGATATAAAAGCATCTACAATATATCCCCCTAATCCTAAGGAGTTGATCTAATGAGAAGCAATTACATAAGTAATTCTGATGAGAAGGAAAGGGAGATAAGGACAAAGAAGAGATGTAGGAAAAGCACATGGAGAAAACTTCAAAAGAAGGGGAGAATGAAGGAGTCTTTGTGGAGGAGGTGGAGTTGAGCTTGGCCTTCCAGAGATGGAGATAGGAACAGTAATTCCATACCAGGAATGAGGGATAGTATGAGGAAAAACATAGAAAGAAAGGAGTGCAGCTATAAATATTTTTGTGCAAGTCTGTTTATCTATGATCTCTTTGGGGTACAAACCCAGCAATGCTATGGCTAGATCAAAGGGCAGGCATTCTTTTATTGCTCTTTGGGCATAATTCCAAATTGCCATCCAGAATGGTTGGATCAGTTCACAACTCCACCAGCAGTGCATTAACATTCCAATTTTGCCACGTCCCCTCCAACATTCATTACTCCCCCCAGTTGTCATTTTAGCCAATATGCTAGGTGTGAGATGGTACCTCAGTGTTGTTTTCATTTGCATTTCTCTAATTATTAGAGATTTAGAACACTTTCTCATGTGCTTATTGATACTTTTGATTTCTTTATCTGAAAATTGCCTATTCATGTCCCTTGCCCATTTATCAATTGGGGAATGGCTTGATTTTTTATACAATTGATTTAGCTCCTTGTATATTTGAGTAATTAGACCTCTGTCAGAATTTTTTGTTATAAAGATTTTTTTCCCAGTTTGTTGTTTCCCTTCTGATTTTGGTTGCATTGTTTTTGTTTGTTCAAAACCTTTTTAATTTAATATAATCAAAATTATTTATTTTACATTTTGTAATTTTTTCTAACTCTTGATTGGTTTTAAAATCTTTCCTTTCCAAGATATTTGACAAGTATACTATTCTGTGTTCACCTAATTTACTTACAGTTTCCTTCTTTATATTCAAGTATTTCACACATTCTGAATTTATCTTGTTGTAGGGTGTGAGATGTTGATCTAAACCTAATCTCTCCCATATTGTTTTCCAATTTTCCCAGCAGTTTTTGTCAAATAGTGGAAAGCAAGATTATGCCCTTCAATTGGGGAATGGCTGAACAAATTGTGGTATATGTTGGTGATGGAATGCTATTGTGCTCAAAGGAATAATAAACTGGAGGAATTCCATGTGAACTGGAATGACCTCCTAGAATTGATGTAGAGTGAAAAGAGCAGAGCCAGAAGAACATTGTACACAGAGACTGATACACTGTGGTAAAATCGAATGTAATGGACGTCTGTACTAACAGCAATGCAATGACCCAAGACAATTCTGAGGGATTTATGGAAAAGAACACTACCCACATTCAAAGGAAGAACTATAGGAGAGGAAACACAGAAGAAAAACAACTGCTTGAACACTTGGGTTGATGAGGACATGATTGCGGATGTAGACCTGAAAAGACCACACCAATGTAACTATCAATAATATGTAAATAAGTCTTGACTGACCACACATTTTAAAACCAGTAGAAATACGAATTAGCTACAGGGGGTGGGGTGGGGTTGAGGGGGTGAAGGGTAAAGTAAAAACATGAATTATGTAACCATGGAAAATTTTTCTAAATATAAAATTAAAAAAAAGACTTCAACAAAAAAGAAAGGAAGAAAAGAAAGAAGGAAGGAAGGAAGGAAGGAAGGAAGGAAGGA
>NW_025351525.1:0-6274 GCF_016433145.1 Gracilinanus agilis
TCTCTCTCTCTCTCTCTCTCTCTCTCTCCTTGTCCTCCTGCCAGGCTGGGATCTTCACTGTCCTCTGCACATACCTGGTGCACTTCAACAGAGGCCCCTGTGCTCATTTGGACTCTATCTTGATTAATCTCCTCTGTCTAACTCCAACCTGTCCATCCTTCAAGGCCCATTTCACAGGATCACAGATTTAGAGCTGGAAGGCACCGCAGCCAAATGCTCTCATTTTTATAGACAATAAAAGGGGAAGAGACTTGCTTAATACTCTATAGCTGGGAAGTGGCAACGCTAGGATGAAGTTCTGCTTTCTCTGATGATCCTGACCCACACGGCTCTCTCCCCTCCTTAGAAGTACCAGGCACCTAAGGGCAGGAGTGGCGTCTGACTTCCCTCTGCATCTGCCCTACCAGGGGGCACAGGGCAGGTGGTTGAGCCTTCTTTGTGGAATGGAACGGAAACCACCACAGTTCAGCATTTGGACAGAGTTGGTTTGTTGGGGCTGGGTTGGGCTTAGGGATCTGCTGGAAGCGAGGCCCGAGTCCTGGGGCAGGGAATCAGGGGCAAGTCTGGGGACAGATGGGAGGGAGGACTTTCAGAAGCCTACGAGGGAGGGGGAAGTCATGTTATGAGACCTAGAAGGAAGAAGGCTAAATCTCCATCTCCACCCTTGAGGCCTTTTGAGGAAGGGGAAGTTGAAATAGCTCATGGGATTTAGTGTGTGAAGAAATATCAGGGGACGGTGATTGCTTAATCACTCAAGATCTCCAAGCCAGGGAGGGTAGCAAACTGGAGAGAGTAGAGGTTGAGCAGAACCAGGTCCAAATCTGGCTTTGGATACATACTAGCTTTGTGACACTGGGTAAGTCACTTAACCACTTTCGGCCTCAGTTTCCTCATCTGTAAAATGGGGGTCATAATAATAGCTCCTACCTCTTCAGAGTTGTGAGGACTCAAATAACATATATTATATGGATAGACACCCATATATTTAGTGTATATCTATTTAATGTATATATAGCTAGTATATGTGTGTATGTATATACAGATACATACATGTGTGTATGTTATATATAACATATCCTATGTTATATATAAAATAGCTAAAAATATAAATAAATCAATGAAAATATATAAAATTAAAAAATATAAAATGATCTCTGATGAAGATGTGGCAATTATCTCCCAGCAGAAACAGAGGAGGGAGCATGAGAGATGATGTCAGTGTTCCAAATCTGGTGTGGAGCTGTGTGCTGTTCAGGTTAGCTTTGTGGGAATTGAAGAGGGAAGTTGAGGTTGCCCCAGGGGCTACCTCAAACTCACTTCCTTGGGAGGAAGGGGTATAGCAAATAGAAAGTCGAGCTTGGAGTTTAGGAAGAGCTGGGTACAAGTCCAACCTTTACACAATGGCTGTGTGACTGTGGGTAAGTCACTTAACCTCTTTCTGTCCCAAGCAGTTGCCTAAGATTAGAAGAGATTTTGGAGTTGGCTGACCTGTCCCGGGGGAGGGAGCTTACACTCAGGGTCAGTTTGGCCCTTCTCTGTTTATCTATAAAATGAGGGGTTGGGCAGTTGGCTCTCTAAGGTCCCTTTCAGGTCCAACATTCTGTTCCTCCCCACCAACCAGTGGGGCACCATATTGAATTGGATGCCATATTGTTCTTTGTTTTCCTTGTGACCCTCTTGTCTTTCCAATTAGGATGGAAGTTCCTTAAGGACAAAGTTTACACTTTTTAAGTATTTTGTATTTTCCCCTCCCCATCACCAGCTCCTAATACAAGACTAATGATAATAATAATAATAACTAACATTTATAGAGCCCTACTATGTGCCAGGCACTGTGCTAAGCGCCTCACAAATACTATTTCATTCTTACATCAACTTAGGGAGGTAAGTGCTGTTATTATCCCCATTTTTGAGTTGAGGAAACTGAGGCAACCAGAGGTTAACTGACTTATCCAAGGTCACACAGCTAGGAAGTATCTGAGACCAGATTTGAACTTAGGTCTTTCTAACTCTAATTTCAGAGCTCTATTCACTGCACCAACTAGCTGCTTTGGCTCACTCATTAAAGCATAAATTTTATGCTGTTTCCCAGTCTTGTTTCCTCCTTCCCCTTTATCCTTTGGTAGCCTGGGAAATGTATTGAAAAAAAAACAACAAACCTCTTTACTTTCCGTCTTATTGTTAATTCTAAGACGGAAGGGCAGTAAGACTGAGGCAATGGAGTGTGTGACTTGCCCAGGGTCGTGCAGTTAGAAAGTGTCTGAGGCCAAATTTGAACCCGGGATCTCCCAATTCCAGGCCTGGTGCTTTATCCACTGTGCCACTGAGATGCTCCTTGAGGCATTTTTTTAAGGAATGAAAAATGATGCACATTCTAGTCATGTTGAAACCAGGCTAAACCAAGCTGTGTTTCTTCCCTGCAGTCTGCCCTCCAGCTCTCATGTCTTGGTAGGGCCAAAGAAAATGGGCGCCATTCTAGGCCGGCAGACTGAGGGACCCCCCCCCCAGTGAGTCTGATGGTGACGTGGAAGCCTCCCCCCGTGTGGCTGCCCCTGCCAGGTAGGAGGCTGTGGACGCCGCTGACTTACCATGCTGAGGGTGGCCTTGTCCCAGGGACTCAGGCTCAGGTACTTCCTCTGTCGTTCCTGAAAGTCAGACACATGGAAAGACCTCATCAAACCCTTGCTTGGCTTTCTTGGCTGCCTAAAGGCCAGGCTCCTGGGGCAGAAGAGTCTGGTCAAGCCACAGGCCATGAAGGAGGAGGTTCATCCAATCATAGGCCTCCAGCTGGCAGGGACCCCAGAGGTGCCAGGCTCTAACCCCCACATTTTTTTAAACCCTTAAATTCTGTGTTATTGGCTCCTTGGTGGAAGAGTGGTAAGGGTGGGCCGTGGGGGTCAAGTGACTTGCCCAAGGTCACACAGCTGGGAAGTGTCTGAGGCCGGATTTGAACCCAGGACCTCCTGTCTCTAGGCCTGACTCTCAATCCACTGAGCTACCCAACTGCCTCTTGATAAATTGCTTGCTATTTTCTAGTAAAAATTTTTAAGTGAAGAAAGAAAGAAGCAAAAAAAAAAAAAAAAGGCATTTGATTCTTTGGACATTTCAGCTCAGCCAGAATCCAGAAACTCCTTTTAAATGGAAACATGAATGGATTTATTGGGACACTTCTGTGACTTTGTCCTGAGGAGCTGCAGAAAGGGGGGGGGGGAGAAACTTAGGCAGTGAGGGGCTGGCCTTCGTCTTTCTGACTCTCCCTAAAAAAGTCAGGCAGATCCAATGGGCGTAGTGTCTAGAGACCTGAATTCAAATTCTGCTTTGATGCTTCCTGGCTTTGTGATCCTGCGTGAGACCCTTCACTTCTTTAGGTCTCAGTTTCCTCATTTGTAAGATGAGCGGCTACGTGACTTCCAAGGTTCCCCGGGGCTCCAGATGCACGGACTTAGGTGGTGTCGCCCCCTCCTGGAGGGTCGGGCTCTTGCTGCCCCCGACGTGGGGTCACACAGCTCCGTCCGCTTCGTGGCGCCTCTGGGGGGCACTAGGTCAGGCCTGGCTCCGTTCCCTGAGAGGGGGCAGGAGGATGCAGACCCTTTGTCCTGGGGGCGGTGGGGCTGCTGGGAGATGGAGGTGGGCGGTGGGACCCCCACCCCGAATCCCAGGCCGCTCTGGAGCGCCGCCTCTTCACGGGCGCCATGGAGAAGGGACGGCATTTACTCTCTTGTCTGGGTCTGCAAAGCGTCCTTCGTGTCTCGCCCCGACGAGCCCCGCCGTGGCCCCGGGAAGGAGGTGGAGTGGAATGGCGGGCAGATCTGCGAGGTCGAGGTCGGCACCTCCCGAGGAAGGGAGAATAAACGCATTCGTGCTTCCATTTAAAAGGAGGTTTTGGATTCTGGCTGAGCCGAAACGGCCAAAGAATCAAGAGGACTTCAAAGAGGGGATGCTGGAATCCAGATATTGGAAGGAGGGGTTCGGACAGGATGGGGGGGGATGGTTCGGGTTCAAGCTGGGGAGAAAAGCCAGATTTTTCCAAGTTCAGCCCAAGAGCCAGAGGGAGGAGGCCTGTGTGGCGAATCCATGGCACGCGTGCCAGAGGGGCACCCAGAGCCCGCTCGGTGGGCACCCCCGCCGGCACCCCCGCACAGAGGTTGTTACTAGAAAGCCGGAGGGATGCAGGGCCAGGCAGCCCCCCATCTCCATGCGTGCCTGAGGACTTTCCTCCCATCCCCCGCCTTTAAAGGCTCGCCAGCACTGGACTGGGCCCTTTGGGTGAGAATGAGAAAGCCGCAGCTGCGGGGACGACGAGTGCTGTCGATGCTGTCCTCCCGCCCCCAAGCAAAATGGCCTTTATTTATTTTTATCTATTTTACTTATAATTTGTTTTGTGTGCATGCATGTATATACACACACGTGCACACGTGTGCACTCCCTCCTCTACCCAGATCCTCAGCTCCTGTGAGGCAGGGCCATCTCCTTTTTTCAGTCGTTTCAGTGCCTGGCATCCAGTAGGGGCTTAATAAATGTTTGTTGGTGGCTAGGACGCTCTCCCCTGGCTTCCTGGCTTCCTCCACGTCCCCCGGAGAATCGGGCCTTCACAGGAAGCCTCGCCGGCTCCCCTTCCTTCCCGGCCTCCCCCTCCCGACGACCCCCACAACAGCCTGCCTCGACCCTGCCCGCATGGGGCTGGGCTCACGCCGGAGAGGGGACTGCGGGCCTGAGCCGGCCCCCGGCAGGTGCTTCATACATGCCGGCCTCCCAGGCCCCGGCAGCAGAAGGAAGCGAAGGCCCCCCGCTTCTGCCCGCCCCCCGGGTCTCCCCGCAGCCTGGGCCGGCGGACGCACCTTCCTGCTGAAGGAGGAGAAGGGGTCCAGGCGCTCCTCGTACTGGGAGGAGTAGCGCAGCTCCGTGTCGTCGCTGCCGCCGCCCTGAGGGACAAGAAGACGGACCGGTCAGCCCGAGCGCAGCCCGGGAGAGGCCGCCCAGCCCAGGAGAGGCCAGGTCAGCCCTGAGCACAGCCCAGGAGAGGCTGCCCAGCCCGGGGGAGGCCGCCCAGCCCAGGAGAGGCCACAGCGTGCGGGCAGCGGGGCGGCCCCGGCCTTTGAGACGCTGAATGACTCCGAGACAGAACGTCCAGGATCTGAGGGAAAAGGCCGCTCGCTCTAGAGCTGCCGCTGGCTACCTGTGCCTGGGGGGGGCCTCGGGGCCTCAGTTTCTTCATCTGTAAAACCAGAAAATGGGCGAGACGGCCTTCGAGGGTCCTTGTGGCCTGAGGTCATGACCCTCTGATCAACCCTCGCTGAACTCGGCCATCAAAGCCATCCCAGCGGCCGGCATGCAGCGAGCGCTTTGGCCTTTGCTTATTTGGCCCTCATTCTAACTTCAGGAGGGGCCCCGCACTGGGCGGCAGATGTGGGGGGTGAACCTCAGCCACAGGGGTTGTCAAGCTGGGGCTGGAAGGTCATCGGGTCTGACCCTCTCATTTTACAGGCGGGGAAACTGAGGCCCGAGATTACACAGGGGAGTGAAGCAGAGCCCTTTGACTCCAAAGCCGCTGGGCCGCACTGCCCGGTGACCACCCAGGAGAGCTTTGTTCTCCACACGTCAGCCTCACTCTGCCTCTGGCTGGGGTGGGGGGCAAAGGGGCTGCCCCCCCCCCCCGGAAATGGCCCAGCTCTTGCTCACATGCTTTGTCACTCCTCGGCTCCTGTGGGATCTGCGGGCCGGTCGATTCTTTCTGCTATCGCCCAAGACCAGGATATCAAGACCATCCCCCGCCCCTCCCCACCCGGGTCTTCCACATCCCCCAGCATCCTCGCAAAAAGGACCGAGAGGAGATGCTGATGCTGTTGGCTGGGCTGTTGTTAGGTAGGAGGCAGCACCCTCTGGTGGGCAGCACAAGAACTACAGATCCTTAGAGCAGAAAAGGGACCTCAAGAGCCACGTCTTAAACCCTGAGGTGTCAAACCTACAAACTAGATGGAATTGGGGTTTGGTTTAACAAAATAAATAAAAATACATCAAAGATAATGTTAATTTGTGGTTTTATAAGTCAATACGTGGCTTGTAGGAATCTATTTCTATTTGGGTTTGACTGATCTAGTCCAATTTTTTTTCTTTTCTTTCATTCTCTTTCTTCCTTCCCTTTCCTTCCTCCCTCCCTCCCTTCTTTCTCTCTCTCTCTTTCTCTCTCTCTCTTTCTTTCTTTTCTTCCTTCCTTCCTTCCTTCCTTCCTTCCTTCCTTCCTTCCTTCCTTCCTTCCTTCCTTCCTCCCTCCCTC
>NW_025351526.1:0-8843 GCF_016433145.1 Gracilinanus agilis
CCCCCCCCTCACCTCTCTTCTTATTTTCCATATTAGAATCAGTACTTTGTATTGGTTCCAAGGCAGAAGAGTAGTAAGGGTTAGCGCATTGGGAATTAAGTGACTTGCCCAGGGCCACAAAGCTAGTAAGTATCTGAGGCTATAGATTAGTTTTCAATTTTTCTTTCCTATAAAGGAAGAAGCTTTGATGCTGAAACACTTGTATTTTGAAGTCTGCAGCTGAGAAAACCCAAATGTTTCCCTAATGTTTCTATATGTCATCCAGTCATCATTAAAAAAAAAAAAAAAGCCTTAAAAGGCACTTAGGAGCTGTTCTGGGAATCATACAGTATAGCTTAAGAATGTTCACTGACTTCTTTATGACTAAAAAAACTCTCCAGAAATGCCTGAAACCTTTCAAAGAAGTGATAGGATGAATATTATACTTTAAACAGCATTCATCCAAACAATATTACTTTTTTTTAAACCCTTATCTTCCATCTTAAAATCTAAGTATGTATTCTAAGGCAGAAGAGAGGTAAAAGCCGGGCATCTAGGGTTGAGGGACTTGCCCAGGGTCACACAGCTTATTGCCTGAAAACTATATGCAGAGCACTGTAGGGGGGATATCTTGGGTAGAAGCATTTATTAGTTACCTTCTATGTACCAGGCATTGTGCTAAGCAGAACAGACACAATAAAATTCCAAGGACACAGCATTTTTCCCAATAGGATCAAGCTGCTTTATTCTCCTATTGTATCCTACAGGTAAAAGATGGGGAAAGCCTATTATTCTGTGTGAGTAAAGCCTCCATTTAAAGGTCCATTTTGGTTCCTTCAAGGATAATATTTTCAATAATTCTTTGCATATGCCATGTGTCTATTCTTCATGAAAAACACCTGTATTAATTACTTAAGAAATTACCAAAAGAGGCAGCTAGGTGGCCACACCTGGAGCTGGGAGGATCTGGGTTCAAATCTGATCTCAGACATTTCCTACCTGTGTGTCCCTGGGCAAGTGACCAAATCACAAAATTACAGACTGTCAGCATTAGAAGGCAATTGAAGAGACTAATCTGAGTCCTTCATTTTACAGATGAGAAAACTGAGGAATGAAACATTCCCCATCGTTTTAAAGAGACCTAGAGGCAGAGTCCAGACAAGCACTTCGTTCTCCTGATCCCCCAGTTCAGAACTCCTTCTGAGCTGTCTCCTTATTTATCAGGGAATTCAAATCCAGGCTATTCTTGGAAAGAGACAAAATGGTGGCTTTTGGGTGGCCTCTCCTAGCAATGATCAAAGTTGAACTCCACTGATTTGCCTCTAGGACGTAATACAAATTCCTCTGTTGGTCACTAAAAAGTATGGGGGGGTGGGAATAGAGAGGAACTTGTGATTTTATCGATATAAGGAACTCCCTGAAACAGGAAACTGCACCTTCTCTGAAACTTAGAATCTTAGAGATTAGAAAAGAGATTAGAACATGAAGAGCTAGCTATCTAGCTAGTTTTTTGTATGTTTTAAGGTTTGCAAAGTTTATACAAATATGATCTCATTTTATGCTCACAACAGCCCTGGGAAATAAGAGTTATCCTTATTCCTCTTTTATAGATGAGGAAACTAAGATGGGTAAAACTTAAAGAACTTGCCCAGGGTTACACATCCAGTGTATGTCAGAGACAGGACCTAGGTCTTCCTAGCTCCATGGCTAGCACTGTAGGCACCATGCCCCAATGTCTTTCATTGGCCATTAAAATCCTTTCTGCCCTGACTCTGGTCTAGCTTTCTGGTCTTACTCGTTCCATAGAATTTCCCTGAATGTCCTCAGTGCTCCAAATTGACCTCCCTGCTGTTCCTTGGACTCAATATTCCATCTCCTGACTGCCTTTGCCCATTAGAATGTGAGCTCCTTAGCACTGTGCCTGGTACACCTAATAAATAAATGCTGGCTGGATGTAGGATTGATTTGCCCAAGTCATCAGAATGTATTCCTTCTCCATCTCTGCCTCTTAGACTCCTTAGCTACCTTCAACAGCTTGGGTACCACTTTCTGCCTCTGAGGATTTTTCCTGATCCCAGATGCTAATCTATCTCCAACATTATTTTATATGATTTGAATTTACTTATATATGTGCATGCTGATTCTCCAACAGAATATAAACTCCTCCAGGGCAGGGACTAATTTGCCTTTGTCTCTGTGTGTCTGACCTGGTGTCTGACCCAGTCACTTAGTAGGTGCTTAATAAATTCTATAGATGAATGGTTTGGATATAGAAAAAAACCAAATACTGTGCCTATATTCTGATTGATCGACTAAATGGGAAATGGGAGAATGCACTAACTAGTACCCTGAAGGACAAGAGACTTTGTGCCTAGCAGTTCTGATTAAGAATTCATCAAGCTAGGTATAAGGTATCATGAAAGGATGACATCCCTCAAGTCAAATCTCTTTTTATCGATATTGTCAGTATTTGGGACTTTTAGAAATCAGAGACCTCTGGAATCAATATTTTTAGATTTAAATCCATTTGGCTTCCCGCCAAGTGGTCAGAAAACATATAGAGTGGTGAGATACAGTGGCCAGAGATTTTTAAGCCAAGCTGCAGGACTAACCCCAAGCCATGCGAGCAAGAAAGTGTGCATCTTTTGAGAAGCTATCATGCCAGGGGGAGCACACGTGCAAGCTTGCTGTAGGGAAGCATGAGGCCAGAGAGATGTGCAAAGGAAACTGCTGACCTCCTTCTCTCTCTCTGATCTTCTAGGTTCCTTCCTAGCCTTTCTCCTCTGGATTTTCTTATTTTTCTCTTCCTTGATGCCTTTCACCGTGGCCGCTCTGTCCTGGACTATTTCTGAGGTGTGTGCCGTATGAATGCTCATGGACCAATCAGAGACCTCGTTAGAGCTCCAATATGATTTGACAGGATTGGCAGGAAGCAAGAGAGAATTAGCTCCTGGTGTTGCATACTCTAAAGAACTGGTTTCCACAGGTTGAAATTCATAATAATCCCACTCCAGGCCACTGGAGGTCATTCTTCCACTAATTCTTGGTCTTTAACAATGACTTTAAAGTACAAAATCTGCAGAACATGAAGTTAGAGTTTTAAACTCTTCACAAAAGTTAGGAATAGGTAGATAATTTCATTATCTAGTCCAAGATAGGTAGATAATTTTATTTATTAATTTCTCCCAGTTTTGTTAAAAGAACAAAAAGCATGGAATTTTCTTCCACTGATACTTGCAAGTATTTAAAAAAAACCTGTTGTAGGATCTAAGATCTAGAGCTAGAAGGAGCCTCAGAGTTCATCTGACACCCTCTTCTAACAGATAAGGAAACTGAGGCTCAGGAAGGTGAAGAGGCTTGTCTAAGGCTATCCTAGTAGTAAGCACTAGAGGAGAGATTTGATCCCAGATCCTTTGATTCTACCACCAGGGCTCTTTCCACTGTTCTAAATGGCCCTCCACCCAACCCCATGCCACTCAGCACATCATAATTACTCTGGAGACAGAGATAACTGGAATTAGCGATTGCTCATACATTTAGAAACTCACCCTTCCATTACAAATGGAGGTCAAGGTTTGGCCATGCCATTCATTACCAACTCTTAATAATAACCATACAGATTTCTGTGGTTGTTTTAAATATATAGCATTTAACAGAGGGAACATAAATATTTCTGAGAAGGAAAAGGAAAAGATAAAAAAGAAACAAATAATTCCATGTGAATGATCAGGAAGGGAAGGCAGGGTGCTACTGTCTGGAATTAGAGAAGATTTTCCTTATGCTGCCATTAACCATTTTGTGAGAACCTTTGCTGCTCTGTGTCTGTAGTCTGACCTAGAAAAATAGTTTTGGTTATTGTCAAATAATAAATGCTTTTTGATGAATTGAAATCCAGCTGAACAGAGGAAAGGTGTGTGGTTACAATGGTTCTCCATGTTTACTATCAGAATTCTGTCAGAATGTAAACAAGGATGTGATCACATCACCAGAATATTAGATGCATTCTGCTTCACACACCTTTAGCAACTCAATCCAACTCTTCCTTCTTCTCCAGTTACTTGCTTCAAAAACAAAATCCACTCACACTGAGGTACGCCTGTCTTTGGATGAGTATTCTAATGGTGTGTCTGTCTGTATGTCTTTTGAAAGGCACATATGTAATACCCATCTTTATTTTTATAAGAAAACTATGTTTTTGCTGAAATGCACAGTATTTCCATGAAAGAAATGGGAAAGATCAGGCATGGTGGCATGCACTTATAATCTCTGCCCTGGAAGAACATGAGCCGGTGGACCTATGGATCTCTTAGGTGTGGGAATTCTGAGCTGTAGCAAGGCTTAAGTCAATTGAATGTCTATCTTAAGTCTGGGACTAATAAGTTGAGCTGCTGAGATCAGAAGGTCATTAGATTGTCTAAGGAGGGGCAAACTGGCCCTTTTGGAAAAACAGAATGAGTTTAAGTTTCCGTATTACTCATAATTGGGATCAGGTCATTGAGCGGCTGCTTGTTAGAATTTGAGTGGATTAGGACAGCAAGTGGTTAATTGAGTGAACCATACTGGCTCCATCTTGTGACTCTCTTCTAGAGTTAGTTTAGTTCTCTTTCTATTTAATTAGGGGTCAAGGCCAAATTCTATTCTGTGAGAAAATTTTATTCCATTGTGAGAATTAGGAGAAAACCTTATTGCATTGTTCGAACCTAGCCTTGCTGGACTAAGAAACTGGACCACTTGTACTTGCTGTTTAGAGATTAAGCAAGAATTTAGGTTATGTTGACCAGAAAGGCCATAAGATCTCAAGATTGATGCAAGGAGTTTTCTCATAATTGTACATTTCAAGCAACCCATATGTCTTATCTGAAAACTGGCCCCATACAGATAATCAGTTAATCTTTTCATGTTCCTTTAATTATTTACAGACACTTGGGAGGAGTGGAACATTTTTTCCCCCTGAATTCAGAGAATTATACTTGTTTGTTTCCCCCCTCTAAAATTGGAAAGTTCCTAATCCTTCTTCCAATTAGAAATCAGATTAACTAAATGTTGTATTATTTCCTTTTAATTAATTGGTCTTATTTGATTGTTTTTAACATACAGAAATCTGTCTCCCCCTGTTTTTGAGATTTAGCCCTAATCTGAGGAAGGGGTCTTGGTCCTGATTTGTTGGGCAATTGACATATATTGCTTAAAAAATCAACATGTTCAGAAGATCAAACTTTTGTTTCAGAGAACTGTACTTGTTTGTTTTCCCCCTCTCAACATGGAAAGTTCCTAATCCTTCTTCCAATTAGAAATCAGATTAACCAAATGTTGTATTGTTTCTTTTTAAGTAATTGGTCTTATTTGATTGTTTTTAACATACAGAAATCTGTCTCCCCTTGTTTTTGGGGTCTAGCCCTAAGCTGAGGAAAGGGTCTTGAGTCCCGATTTGTTGGGCAATTAGCATGTATTGCTTAAAAAATCAATATGCTCAGAAGATCAAACTTTTGTTTCTTAAGTCATTTCATCTGTTGCTCATTACATGCTGCACTTCTAAGTCCTAATGAGATAGGAAGACATGGTCTCAAAGAAAAAAAAAAGGAATGGGAAAGCCTCCCATACCATACGTATCATCAGCCTCATGTTCTGTTTGTTTGTTTTTTAATAGATGCCACCATTGTTACATTTCTAAGATTATGTGGCATTAGGATTTTGCAAAGTGACTCCTGGAAATGCAAGAACAGGTTGGTGAATCCCATCTTAGCACACCCAGGGGTGCTATATCTGCTCAATTACAGGAATTTATTAAAAGTGAATCTGGAGGAGGTCACATTAAACAATGATTTCAAGAGGATTCAAAACACCTGCAGTTTCCTCACCCATATCCTTGTCTATCAGAGAATATTCCTACATAATGCATAAGTGGAACTGACCCAGTTGCCAACCTCTCATACAAGGGCTATAGTGAATTTGGAACTGAAAATAAAATTGTCTAAAAGATTAAAAAAAGAGGGATACACTGACTTCCAAAGGTATGGAAGTCATGGCATAGGGAGAAAGTTATTGACTTTTCTCATTTAGAACTGCCATTGTACTTATGTTGAAGGCTGTCTCCCAACAAATCTGATGCCCATCAACGCAGCCACTGAGGTTTATAGAATATGCCTAAAAGAAGATTAGCATTATTAATAAAGGTGAGAAAAACGAAAAAGAAAAACCAGTCTTTTCCTTTGTTTTATCTCCTTTGGCTTTAATAGAGGGGTTTTAAACCTTTTTTTGGGGGGGGGACACAGAACCCTTGGGCAGTTGGATGAAACATACTGATTTCTTTCTCAAATTAATAGTTTTAAATAACTGAAGAAAATGCTTACTTTTAGGGGTTATTGTAAATAAAGGTGCATTTTTTTTCTCACTCAAGTTCATGGACTCTCTGAATCCTACCCACAGACCCCTGGCAATGACTACAAGTTAGGAACTCCTGAACTACAAACATACCAGTGTCCCAATGAGGCTCTCCATGCACTTAAAAGTTGAACACATAGCAAACAATATGCATCAGGGCTGGTCATGTTACATGGAGAATCACAGGTGCCTGGAGAAATTAAGCCTCATGACTCAAATTTGAACTTGCTACCAGGGATAGATTTCAAAGCCCCTTTTTAGGCTAATCTTTAGAATTATTTTCCCTTGCATGTGATTGACCCATATGGTCACAGAGTCAATCACAGAAGTTAGTCTAGCCTAGAGAAGTTTATCTCCCCACTACCACACACTTCTCAAGGTGGATTCTGATTCCTGACATGAGAACAACCCCCAGTCCCTTTACTTACATCATCCTGGACATCCAGGTCACAGCCTGCCTTCAACAAGATCTGGACGACAGGAAGATGGCCTTTATTGGCAGCAAGATGTAGGGGTGTCCGGCCATGCTAGAGATAAAAAACATGCTGATTTTAGATTAATGGACAATTCAGAAATATCATCTTTCCTCTTTCCCTCTCCACTAAAGAAATAATGATTGGCAGAGACTTTTATCGAGATCTTTTCTCCAGCAGAAATTCTCATGAATTTAGTTAAAACAAAAGATGGATCTCCATTAACCACAGTAATCAGGATTAGGATGAATAAATGAAACCCATTAAAAAAAAGAACATCATTTTAGTCAATGATATTCACACCCTCTCCTATTAGTTTCTACAAAAGTCATCTAGCTTTATTTTCCTTTATTTCCTCCTTCATGTCAGGGTTAAATGAAGAGGGAGAATACCTAAAGATCTAGCTAACCAGAATCATTTCAAGTTAATTGTTGTCTGCTTAGGCAGAAAAACACGAAAACTCCTGAAATATTGTTATCTTCTAAATTTTCCCCCCAAAAAATCCCTTTGGATTCTGAGATCCCAAATCCAGGGCCATCCCTGGAAAAAATAATACAATTCAATGCAAATAAGCAAATTAGGTTCTTTCCTGACAAATATTGAATTTCCAAAGAACTTGGATTCCCTTAGCTTCCTCCCCCAATTTTTACTCACCCTGGGGAAATGGCTCTGCACAGTGATCAACCCTGCTTTAAATAGCAACTTCCCAGCATGCTGGAACATACCACCTGATGTAAATCAGGGAATCAATCTTGCCACATTAAGGCATGTTAGTCTGCTCGGGTGGTTTATACCCCTCTGTGTAAGAACAGCTTAAGGGATGAGTTATAGACCATACAGAAAATAGAGACACTCAATGAGTCTTATTAGATCTTTTGCAGTATAGATTTTTTTTTTCATAGTTCAAATACTGGGAAGAACTACCAGAATCTGCCGAAGCTATTCTTAAAGCCTAGATTTATTTGCTATACTAGCTTGTTGTGGAGAAGGTAGCAATCAAGTGATAAGAGAAAACAAAGACTCTTAATTTCCACAAGTGAAATGCAATCAAAGAGACAGGATTCTGGGGACAGAAGGAGGAAGGAGGTCAGAGCTTACTTTAAAATTAGATTTTTTAATTAAGAACATAGCTTCTCCCCAGAAAGTGGGTTATAAAAAAATCTTTAGGAAAACATCGTCTAGCATGAAGTCAAGGAGTGACCTTCACTCCCTGGTAATTGTGCTCAGTCACATTCCAATTTAACCTGGATTTTTAAAGTTTAATGAGGATCCTCTAGTTGTTAAGACAGCACAAAACTGATAGGGGTCTTGTTGACAGGTTCCTTCTCAATGGATTTCGTCCTACATTGTACAGTTTTGAGATGTTTTCATTTCTACCTTTACTATAAATACATCCACAGGATCTGTACTTTGAAATTTTGTGAACAACTTTCATAGGGAAGTTTATGTCTTTAAGAGATAAAGAGTGTCTATTGACCAGATAATGATAAAGCCTGTCCATCCATCTATAACTCTTAAAACATACAGTGCAACAAGTTGGGCCCAGAATTAGGCAGATGGGGGAGAAGAGGTTGGGATTGCCTTTAAGAAAATGTAGGGCTCCTTTAATGACACCAACTTATCTTCAAAACAAAGGCCCATCTTTTTAAATGTCAATATTCTATTAACATAGTGGCTCAGTGGATAGAGAGCCAGGGCTAGAGATGGGAGGTCCTGGGGTCAAATCTGGCCTCAGACACTTCCTAGCTGTGAGAGCCTGGGCAAGTCACTTAACTCCCTTTGCCTAGTCTTTACTTATAGCTCTTCTGCCTTAGAACCAAAACAAAGTATTAATTCTGAGATAGAAAGTAAGGGTTTAAAATATATTTATTTGTAAAATAAATACCTATATTTTTAAACCCTTACTTTCTATCTTAGAATTACTATATATACATATATATTTAAATCCTTACTTTCTAACTTAGAATTAAAAAATATATATATTCTTAAATATATATATTACTTTCTCAT
>NW_025351527.1:0-1144 GCF_016433145.1 Gracilinanus agilis
GAGAGAGAGAGAGAGAGAGAGCTGAGGGGTGGGGAACATGTAGAAAGTATTGTTTAAGCTTAGTCTTGACGGCAGAAAGGGATTCTATGAAGAGGAGGTGAGAAAGGAGGCCATTCCAGATTGGGGGAATAGTGAGTGCAAAGATCTGGAGATAGGAGATGGAATATCCATCCTATGTGAGGAAATGCCTCTTTGACTTTCAGAAGAGGACAATATTATACATTTTTATTTAGAAGGAGGAAAGCAGGTTAAGGGGTTGGCTCCATGAGTCAAAGATAGAGCAAATTAAGGCTGTGCCAGCTTTTTCCCTCTCCCTCCACCCACTAAGTCTCTCTCCTCTTCTATCCAAACAGTGTCGGACTCCTCCAGGCTGGTTAGTGAATTCCTTATAAGCATCAACCAATGAGAAGGAGAGATGGCCAGAACAGAGACACGCATGAATGGTGTTTCTTACAGCTGGGACCTGGGCCAAGGTCAGCAGGAAGTCAGAAGAGGGCAAACCATTCCCAGAAAAACTGAACTATTTGCTAAGGCAAGGAGGGGGGATGGGTTTGTCATGGTGAGTGCACTGGACTGAGAGCCAGGGAAGCAGGTTCCTTTCACAAATCTCACTCCTCGCCCCAGGAGCGCCCATTTTATTTTTTGTGATTTCATTTGAGTCAAGATCTCCTGTTGAGGAAACCCCTTCCATCAATGAAGATTGTCAACTCTTCCTCAACTTATTGTCTTGGAGAGCTAGCTGGTAAGGGCCTGTAGATGGCGAATGACCTGGACAGGGTCATGCACACAGACAATAGGTGTCTAAAGTAAGGCTTGAATGCACATCTTTTGGACTTGAAACTGGCTCCTTCCAATAATCTATATTTGTTATTTATATAAATATTATAGCAGCATAATATTTATAATAAATGTGCTTATCACATACATAGTTATAATGAATATGTTTAATATATAAATATAATGTTTATAATAAATATATAAAGACAATAGCTATAATAAACATTTTGTTTATTATAGGGAAGAATAATGTTTATTATATAAGTATAACATTCACAATAAACATGTTTCGTATATATAAATATGTTTATAATAATGCTGTTATATAAATATATACATACTATACATATTGTTTATTATATATAAA
>NW_025351528.1:0-8914 GCF_016433145.1 Gracilinanus agilis
CCCAAAGAGAGGGGAGTGGGGGAGGGGTCCGAAAGGAGGGACACCAGGATAGAGGACAGGAGTAGTGGGTAGAGATTGGGGGTGTGACCAGAGCGGAGACTTTCTGTGACTTCGAGGCGCCTCTGGCTCCCAAGTCCCAGGAAGTCTCACACGGTGCTCTCGGGGGTGCTGAGGCGGACATGGGCCAGGTTATTGGGGGGAGGGGGTGACTAAACCCTTGTCCCCTCTGGGACTCACCAGCCCCTGGTCGAAGTCGGACTCGGGCCGTTTGGCTGCAGGGGACATATACTCAGCATAGCGTAAATTCTCATCAGCCGGACCGGCGTCCCGGCCAGCCATGGCTCTGTGGGGCTGACGTCACGCTGCACGCGGGCTGTGCCGGCTACGGGGCGGCCGCACGGACAGATTTCCTCGAAACGCGTTTCCGATTTTATTTTCTATCTCCGGAAACTCTCCCCCTTTCATTTTCCTCAAACTTCCCCACTACCAAATTGTGTTGAACTAGCTCTTAGGGGTTCTGAAGACCGATGGATAAAGAGCGGAGAGCAGAAAGGGTGGCGCGATTCTGGGATCCCTGAAATGGATTGGAGGAGAGCGAGCCCAAGTTGACGCTGGAGAAGAGAGCTAAGGGTCATTTCCAAGAATCCTCAAGGGCACCGGGTCATTGTGGGGTCAAGTTCAAATCCAAAGTCTAGGTGGGGAGGAGAGCAGACCTAAACTATCTCTTCCTACGCGTCCCAGCGGCAGACTTCGCTATCCAAAGCTGAAGCCTTTATTTTCTGTCCTGTAAAATGGAGTGATGGATGAACCACTTGGTCCAGTGAAATCCTTTTCAGCCAAGGATTTGCTGGGGGAAAAAAATGTACCCGTGACATACTTTTAAGTGTAAAGTAAATTAACATTTTCTCCATCAGTTTCGCAAGTCCAAACAATGAACAAATCAAGCCCTGACTTGTAGCATTTGCCAGTTTTGGAAGTATAAAATGTTCCTACGGATTATGTAACAATCAGCTCTCCCTAGCAGATTAGAACTTATTCCAGCACATTCTCTAGTTCTGTGAACCTCATATTAGAAGCCTTTTCTGATTGTCCTTGTTAATTGACATCTTCTTCTCCGCTCCAGATATCCCATTTCTCAGCTTCCCTCCAGAGAATGTAAATTCCATGAGGGCTCAGATTTTGGGCTTTGTCTTTGTACTTCCTACCAGTGCCAGGTGGTAGATTAGGGAGAAAAAAAATTGGGAATCGAGATGATTGTGGATCTGAGAAGAGTAAGGCTGGAAAAGGTATAAAATCTATGGAGTCTCAACATTGGTCTCTTAGAAAACAATACAAAAATGATTGGTCACCCTCATTCCTTGAAGGAATGCTATAAAACTCATTAAAATGCTGTGATCTGTAGAGAACAGAATAAGTGGCAGGACTGTTGTTCTTTTGGGGAAAGATGCTGAACCCATTTCCAACCTGTTACTACAGAAGGGAAAGGATTAATGATTTTTTTTAAACCTTAATTGCAGCAATGAAATGAGAAAAACCATCAGAGAAACTGTCAAAAATTATTCTTTTTAAACTTACAAAGGAAGAAGAACCTATTAGCAAATTGCCTAGTAAAGATGGAAATACCATCAAAAAATTCTGATTAAATAAAAACATTTTAAGTTCAATGATGCCCCATAAATGACAATGGAACAACTCTAAGAAACTTCCACATTGGTTCAGAGGAGCAAATAAATGAATTTTTTAAAATACAATAAAAAATTAAAGAAAAAAATAATTAAAAATGAAAGAAAAAAATCATAATGGATAGCCCTGGACATAGAGTCAGAAAAATATGAGCTGAAATCCAACTATACTGTGTGACCCAGGATAAATCACTTAATCTCCCGGTATCTCATCTTTCTCATCTATTCAATAAAGGAGTTGAATTGATGGCCTCTGAAATCCCTTCTGATTCTAAATTTCGAATCCTATGCTCTTATTAAGTCTAATAAGAGAATAGAGAAATTAAAATGACCTAGTCACTTGTCCAAGCAGTATATTGATGAAAAATAGAACAAAATGGAAAAGCGCAACAACAAAAATACAAAGCCTGAAGGAGAATTAAGTGAAAGAAACTAAAAGACCACAAAAGTGGAAAAATACATGAGAATTATACAAAATATGACTACCAAATGTGAAGATAGGATATGAAGAGATAATCTAATCTATGGATAATTTATTCATCCTACTGAAAAACAAGATGGGAGGAAAACACTTTGAGAAATAATATGAATATATTGCCCAGAAATAATGGAAGCTTATGGCAAAATACATACAGATTGAGAAAAGTTTATAGAACATCAACAGAAAGAACTGTCAGGCTTAATTCCCCCAAGAAATCTTAGGGTCAAACTTCAGGACTACAATAAAGAACAACAAATATTGCAGACATCTAAGGGAGGAAAAACAAATTTCAAAGAAAATCAATCAGAATAGTGCAGGATCACATTCTTATTTAGGAGAAATCAAAATAAAATTTGAAATGTGATGTTCCAAAAAGCAGAAGAGATCAGTTTGCTCCTCAGAGTAATACATGCTGCAAAGTTTGACCTAATCATCAATGAAAAAACTTGGAGATTCATCAAAATAGAGGAATTATAGTCATTCCTCTAAAAGTAGAGGTGATAGAGTATCCAACAGGAAAATGTTAAAAAAAATAAACATATTCAGATAGCAATGAATGACAGAGAAAAGAAATGGATAATTTTCACATGTTAGGGCTAGGCATCGCTGTGAATGTAGGAGTTCAGTTTTTGTTTTTTATTTCCTTAAAAATAATTTTCACATTGTCTTAAGACATTGAAAAAATAGAAAGTATCTGTAGGCAAAAGATTATAAAAAGCAAAAGACATAAGGTGATAAAAAAGCAAAAGGAGAAGCACAGTAAATCAATAGCTTTGTTGTTGGGATAGTACAAAGGATTTCTACTGGCCAGACAAGGAGAGGGAGAATGGAGGGACATGAAGCAGAGAAGTGGGTCTACAAAAAGTTTGGTTAAACTTGAGAGGAATGTGGATGCGAGCTTTTCAATTTCTCCTCCTTTGTCTAAATATTGTAGGAACTATGTATTTTGGAAGCAATTCATAGAAGTGGGAGTCAAATCTTTCCAGTGGAGGAGGGATACTTATTAAGTTTGGCAAAGTAATCCCACAAAGGGAAGATGGGATATACCAGGGATTTTGCTACAAATTCCATTTGAAGGTTTGAGAACCTTAAAGAAAAAAATGCTTTTCCAATCAAAGTCTGTGTTCGGGTCTATATCTTACTTGGGAAAGGAATGGTTGGAGTCCTGTAAGAACATGAATTGGGAAAATAGGGTCTTGGTATTCCAAGACTTAGCACAGTTGCTGGGTATGTGGTGGGCACTTATCAAATTTAAATGTTTATTGATTGATTAACTGGGGAAGGATATTTAACATTAACAACCACAAATGGCGAGAGAATGGGAAAGGGACAGAAACTATCTTCCATGACTTGGATTATAGAGCAATCCTCACTCTATCCCACTGCTTCTTTTAATATACTCAAAAAAGAAGATGTTGGAGAGGAAATGGGGGAAAATCTTCCATCACAATATCACTTAAAAAAATGGATGGAGTAACAAAAAAGAATCAATGCTCCAATCTGGTCTGGGCAAGAGAAGGGTAAAAGATTAATAAATTCAAGATTGCTCTGTAAACTGAATGCAAATAGGTCACATAAAACAAAATTAGGGAAAAACAGAAGGAAAGACATTTCTTAGAATTCATAGAAATATGAGAAGATTTGAATGAAATCATTTCATGAGTGTGCAGAATCAGAAGAACAATGCACAGCTGCAATAACATAAATAAACACTAAAAGGAATCCAAATTCTGGGTAATTGTAATGACTAATCTTGGCCCTAGAAAGTTGATAATGAAACATATTTTCCTCCTCTTGGCAGGGAGGTGGGGAACTATGGAATGCAGTAATTATGGACCTTAAGAACCATTTTACATCTGATATTATAAGGCAGGCAAAATTGAAAATTAAGAAATATGTCAGCATCTGAATCAGGACGGTTGCAAACCATAAGTTGAAGTCTCTATCGATGGAGGGCTCTGACTGGTTGGGATCCAGGTAATGATTCAGTTTTATCAAAATTGAAAATCAGCCTCAGGTATACAAATCTCATAAGGAAATCAGTAATGCCTGGCACAATTAGATGGAGCAGGGATTTACATAGGCTGACCTTATGTCACTGGAGTGAGACAATATACAGAATAAATGTAGATTGGAGAAAAGGTTTTTTTTAATGATTTTTGGCAAAGCTAAAATGATTTTTATCTTTATTTAAATTCAAAAGTTAATACTTGTTTACTTCATAAAGAACTTTTTACTTTCATATGTAGTATACCTAACGTTTTCCAAGAAATTCCACTGCTGGGAAGGTGTGTTATGATTATACAGGGGTTACTCTGCTGCTGGGCTGGACCCTATCTCTGCTTCTGAGATATGCAGCTTCTCTGTGAGGTCAGGCTACTCCTTCTGGGCAGCTCTGCCTCTCTGCTGGCCTGACCCTTTTCACCATCAGGGTAGTGCTTTGGTCTTCTGGAAAGGGCAATTCTTTCACCTGGGATCTGCAGATCCATCTCTAATTCTAATCCCTTGGCTTGGTCTCTGCAGGGTTTTTACCTTCTAAGAAGGTGGCTTCTTAGTAAACATCAGAGGATGGATTTGAACTTTTGGTCTTCTTCACTTCAGGCCCAGTTCCCTATCCACTGAGCCACTTAGTTTTTTAACCGAAAAGTTCTGTTAGTCTTATGTGAATCAACAAGTCAATTTTTGCCCTGATGAAGGGCCTTGTTTCTGTGAGATGCTTTCTGTATTTTTCATATGCAAGTCTCATATTTGTCTTTGTCTCTGCCTGCCTCCTCCAATCAGTCTCAAAGTGGGATCCCATTACACTAAAAATCCACAGAATTAAAAACACAACAAGCAAGAGCAAAGAAACATGAGAATGACACAAAATCCAACACTTGATAGATATTTAAGAATCTAGAATGATAGACAACTAACTAATGGTGGAGAAAAACACTTAATCTGCTTTCATTTGGTCAAGGTCAGACAATATGAGTTGGCCAAATATCATTAGAAACACCGAAGGGTGACCATTGCTATCACAAAAATATTAAAATTATTTCTTGTCCAAAGCAACATACACGTGATGGTAATATCAAGAATCAGGCAGTATCTATCAATCATAACTATTATCCCCTATTAAGTCTTTCAATTAGATTGCTCTGGAAGACCCTGATAGTCTTACAGAGACACACCCAATATACTTATCTTCTTTTTATGGAAATACTTAGAACCATAGAGTATTGGTCTTGATAGTTTTATTGTTCAATAAAGTACCTAATAGGTTAAAAATGAGCTTCTACTGAGTTGGTCTCAAGTGTTTCTATATTAACTAATTTGTTGTTCAAAGTATTTTTAGTAGAATTATAGGGAGAAGGAAAGGAAATAAGCATTTTATAGCACCTAGTATATACTCTGAGCATATTTTACAAATATGATCTCGTTTGATCCAATATAAATCTAATTATATCCCATGATGTTATAGACCTAGACACTAAAGCATATTAAAAAAATCAATAGATTTTTTTTGTTGTTATTATTAAATTGTTTGAGTCATATCAGACTCTTCATGACCCGATTTGGGGTTTTGTTGGTTAAAGATATTGGAGTGATTTGTCATTTCTTTTTTTCACTCATTTTACAGATGAGAAATCAAGGCAAACAGGGTTAAATGACTTGTCTAGGATCACACAGCTAGAAAGTGTCTAAGGTAGATTTGAACTCAGGAAAATGAGTCTTTCTGATCTGAACCCAACTGCCAATGCAAAAATTTCTAGTGCAAGTATTTGGAAGAGTTTTAGAAATAAAGATGCCTTAAAGGAAACAATGAAGAAAATAATTGAAATCTTTTGAAGTTTCCCAACTGATAACTTTAACTTTGTATGTAGATGCTTGTTGGTTCAATGTAAATGTATGTAACATATATACCAGCAATGAGTAAAATTTAGACAAAATATATTCAGAATAAAAATAAGATATTTATTCAGTATACCTAGGATATAAATAGTAAAGCCTGACTTGTCCAGAGGTTACCGATCCAGTTATTTCAACTATTTGGAATACTACCCAGAAGCTGAAAGTCAGCATAAAAGTACTCCGAGTATCCAAAATAGATGTCACAAAGAATCTGAACTAAAACTCACGTATTTTATTCAAAGGAGAACTCTAAGGTCTAGTACTTCACATATCATTCTAACCTTTCTACTATCTCAGTCAAACAATCAATAAACATTTAAGTGCCTACTAAGTGCCAGGCCATTTGTGTTAAGCTCAAAGAATAAAATTCAAGAATAAAAAAATAAAAGAAAGACATTCTTCACTCTTCAGGAACTTACAATCTAATGGAAAAAAACAATTCATAGATTAGTTAGCTAGAGCATTTGTTAAATGCTTACTGTGTACCAACTGAGTGGTCAGATGGCTTGATGGATAGACTGCTGGGCTTGGAATCAGTCCTCTTAGATACAATTGTATGACCCTGGATAAGACACTTAACCCTGCCTGCCTTAGTTGATCTGTAGAAATAAACTGGAGAAGAAAATGGCCTTCCAATACCTTGCCAAGAGTCCAAATGGGGTCACAAAGAGTCAGACATGATTGAAATGACTCAACAATAACAACAAAAATATGCCAATCACTGTGCTAAATTCTGGGAATGCAAAGACAATTCCCACTCACTAGGAGCCTCCATTCTGATGGAGAAAGACGACACATTCAATAGAGTTGGAAATTGATGGTGGGCTAGAGTGGAAGGTTGTTGGGAAGGAAGTAGGAAGATCTAGGAAGTCATGAGTGGAGCTTGAAGTGAAATGAGTATGAATGAACTGAGAACCTCATGAAATGATGACTTGCTGCCAGTCAGAGGAGAGGGCTACAGGAATGATTCCATCTCTGGGGTTCTAACTTCTGGCCTCTTTTATATCATAAACCATTTACTGTTTTTCCCTTATGCAGCCTTCTTCACCATCTGAAAATAAAATCACTCAAAGCAACAGCTGTTAGACCTATAGATCTGATCTGGATTCCAAGAAGAAATTAAACAGCTTAAACAGAAATTTGAAGGAAGCTTCACTAAACAGAATAAACCAGAATCCATTTCTACCTCACTCAGAAAGGCAAGGGGAGCAGGAAAAGTCAAGCACTTCAGAATAAATCTTCTGTCACAGGGAGAAAATCAGTGCCATTAGGTTGCTCCATTGTCAACAGCAGGCAAAGATGGCAGTCACAGAGCTCCTGGTGGTGGCACAGTGCCAGCTATCTCAAATTCCTTGCTCCTAATCTCAAGACTCCAGCTCAAAATTCCATTCCATTCACTCTTCATTCAAAATTGTGTAAATCCTCAGAAAGTTTCCTCTCAACTCCATATGTCTTTGTACAGCTCCCATGAGGGTATTTCTATCTCTCCTTAAACTAGAACTACCTCTACCAGAAACCCAGACAGCCAAATTAGAAACTTCTGTTCTACCCACAAAAATTTGCCTCCAGAAGTCCCTTATACTTGGAGGACACTGGTTTTTCCATTCTTCAGGGGATAAAATGCAGTAAAAACCTTTTTAGGCAATGAAAGTCTGCTTTAGGCAAAATCATGGGAAGTAGAAATAAGTGACAGCTAAAAAAAAAAAACTGACAGTAAGGAAGAGAAAGTAAAAAATAACATAACTATCTGAGTCCGTTTAATGCAAAGGTAAATAGCCCTATATATTTGAGGACATATACTTGTCCCAGAAAATGGTTGTATCACAACATGAACAATTATTGGTATTTTTTTTTTATACATTTTTTTTTAATTTTAAACCCTTAACTTCTGTGCGTTGACTCATAGGTGGAAGAGTGGTAAGGGTAGGCAATGGGGGTCAAGTGACTTGCCCAGGGTCACACAGCTGGGAAGTGTCTGAGGCCGGATTTGAACCTAGGACCTCCTGTCTCTAGGCCTGACTCTCAATCCACTGAGCTACCCAGCTGCC
The DNA here is from genome assembly GCF_016433145.1 of Gracilinanus agilis. Lineage (NCBI taxonomy): Eukaryota > Metazoa > Chordata > Mammalia > Didelphimorphia > Didelphidae > Gracilinanus > Gracilinanus agilis. The sequence continues at coordinate 8,106 of NW_025351528.1, forward strand.
CCCTCAATTATTGGTATTTTTAATGATATTTCTGAGTCTTTATGAATAAACTAAGTTATTTCCAAATCTGCAAATCTAATTATGCTTAAGTAGGCCCTATTTAAGCAGACAGGGAAATCTGTAATACATTTTTTTACCTTTACCTTTTGTCTTAGAATGAATACTGTGTATTGATTCTAAGGCAGAAGAGTGGTAAGGGCTAGGCAGTGGGGATTAAGTGACTTGCTCAGGGTCACACAGCTAGGAAGTGTCTGAGGCCAGATTTAAACCCAGAACTTCCCATCTAGATTAATTTAATCCTAGCTCTCAATCCACTGAGCCACCTAACTGCCCCCAACTATAATATATTTTTGAAAGATCCCCCTCAAAAGTGGTTTAAATAAAATTTTGTCACTTTAAAAAAAGGTAAGTTATTATTCCAATTATTTGGAAAATTCAATTATATGGAATACCTCCTTTCTGACAATGTTATATAAATGAGGTGTCACTAGAACTATTTCCCCTACGTCAGTAGCTGTTTATTCACTTTTCTATAATCATAGCACTGTGGCATTTCTATTGTGTTTGGGTTATGTTTAGAAATGGCTTTCTGTAAAATTGTGAAGTCAGCAATGTTTTTCTTTGGTGTCTCTCACTTCCCTTTTTATTCGACACCATTCTCTTTCTAAATGCCTTTCCCCTCGATGCCCACCGAGTGCCCTCACGCACCCGATCCATTCAGCCAAGAGAAAAATGGGCAAACAAATGAATTCCCAACACAGTGTGGAGCCTGAATGTATTACTCTCCATGGGAGTGTTTGGGTTTTTTT